>NC_064818.1:49768803-49869469 GCF_023721935.1 Panthera uncia
AAACCAATTTGACAGTAAATTTCATATATTAAAAAATAAAAAATAAAAAAATAAAAAAAAATAAAAAAAAAAAAGAATGTTTAAACAGTTGAGCAGAGCATCATAGTGGACACTAAAAGACAAAACTAAGGATAACAAATTTAAAAATGAAATTGTCTTATATTGCCTCCTGAAAATAAATTATTTCTAGGTCATAATCATTTGTGATCAGTGACGGATTGAAAAAAAAATATGTACCCTAAAATAAGTAAGTATTCAGAGTTAGAAATCATGGTTAGTGTACTGGTATGTTTAAGAGTCGAACACAATGGTTGAATGTAACCATTATGAGTAAGTACAGTCCAAACATGTAGAAAAGGCAGAAGACAATTTCTATTTGGATACTTTGAAGACTTTTCATAACTACTAATTTTTTATAACATACTGGGGTTTTTTTTTAAGTTTCTTCATTAGAGAGAGAGAGAGAGAATGAGTGGGAGAGGGGCAAAGAGAGAGGGAGACACAGAATCCGAAGCAGGCTCCAGGCTCTGAGCTGGGCTCGAGTCCACGAACTGTGAGATCATGACCTGAGCCGAAGTCAGATGCTTAACCGACTGAGCCACCCAGGCGCCCCGATTGGTTTTTACCAGGCTACTATATTGTATCAAAAAATTTAAAACAAATAGACAAAGCTTTGTTCTCTCAGAATGTTCAACTGCTGACATTTCTTTATTCAGTTAACAGAAAATGATCATTGTATTTTAGAAAACTAAAATAGATTTTAATTTCTGTTGAATTAACTCTTTTTAATTGTCAAAAAAAAAAAAATCACTAGTAAACTCAGAATCTCTTCCCTTGCTCTAGTTAAGTATGCAGGCTGATTTCTGACTTGACTACAGTAGGACACTATAGGCCCTAAAATCCTGGCTCCCTTTATTATTCCTAACCCTTGTGTCCTCCTTTATTTCACAAATATTTACCGAGCACCTCCTCCTCCAGGTACTATTCTGGGCACCTGGGACACATCAGGCAGCATAGTAGGCAATAGGTAAGTCATAGTGTATAGTAGTAGGAGGTGGTAAGTGCTCTAGAAAAAAGGAAAGTCAAACTGGGTAAAGGGAATTGGGCAGTGACATGTTACAATTTAAAATAAGCCTGGGGGCACCTGGGTGACTCAGTCGGCTGAGCATAGGCTCAGGTCATGATCTCATGGTTGTGAGATCAAGCCCCATCGATGTTGGGCTCCACTCTGTGTGTGGAGCCTACTTCAGATTCTCTATCTCTCTCTCTCTCTCTCCCTCTCTCTCCCTCTCTCTGACCCTTTTTCTTTTGCTCTCTTTCCCTCTCTCTCTCTCTCTCTCTCTCTCTCTTTCTCTCTCTCTCTCAAAAAAAATAAAATAAAATAAACCTGTGTTCAGGGTAGACCTCATTAAGAAAGTAACATTTAGACATTTAAGGGTGCGTGGGTGGCTCAGTGTTAAGCGTCTGACTTCGCCTCAGGTCACGATCTCACAGTTCATGAGTTCATGAGTTCATGAGTTCATGAGTTTGAGCCCCATGTCAGGCTCTGTGCTGACAGCTCAGATTCTGTGTGTCCCTTTCTGTCTGCCTCTCCCTCACTTTTGTGTGCGTGCTTTCTCTCCGTCCCCCTCTCCCTGTCTCCCCCCGCCCCCGTCAAAAATAAACAAACATTTAAAAAAATTTTTAAAAAGGAAAGTGGCATTTGAATGGACAAGGAGGTGAAGGAGTTAGCCAATCACATATCCGAGGAGAGACTGTTTCAGGTAGAGGAAGAGCAAGAGCGAAGGCTTTAAGGCAGGCATGTGCCTGCCATGTTGAGAAATGGTCAGGAGGCCAGTGTGGCCACGTGGCAGTGGGTAAAGGAGAGTTGAGGAAGGTAATGGGGTGGATGTGGGCCACAGGCACAGTGCACAGTTCTTGTAGAGCCACTTTAAGAAGTTTGGCTTTTACTCTGAGAAAAACAAGACCCATTTCAGGCAGTGTTTTGAGTAGAGGAATAACATGATCTAACAACGTTTAAGAGCATTACTCAGACTCCTGTTGAAAATGGACCCGTTAGGAATGATTGCAAATAAGCCAGGCAAGAGGTGGTGATGGCTTGCACCAATGGGGTGGTGGTGGTGAAAGTGGTCAGATTCTGCTTGTATTTGAAGGCAGAGCCAGATTTGCTAATGAACTAACGGTGGGTCATACAAGAAAAAGGAATTAAGGATATCTTCAAGGTTTTTGGCCTGAGAAACTTGAAGGATAAAGATGTCACTAAAGCATGTAGGACAAACTGAGGGTGGGAGATCAAGTGGTTGTTTTTTGGAAATTGAACAAAAAGCTGTGAGGGACAGCTGTGAGACATCCAGAGATACCGAGTTGGGAGGTGGACATAGGAGTCCAGAGATTATCGGCATATAGATGTATGTAAACAATGGAAGCACCGAGGGAGGGAGTGTAGATAGAGAAAAAGGGCAAGGACTGACCCGGGGACGCTGAGAAGGAGAAGAGGAGGCCTGAGGTAGGAGGAAGACTGCACATCACCTGGAGGAGGAGTCAGCTGAGTCAGCAGGGTTGAGGTAGACAGGACTGAAGTGTAGACCTCTAGGTTTAGCTACCTGGAGGTCACAGATCATCTCATCAAGCAGTTTCAGTGGAGGGGTCAGAAATACTATAGGACAGGAGAGAGAGGGAAGATGGCGGCATAGGAGGACGCTGGGCTCGCCGCGCGTCCTGCTGATCAGTGGAGGGGTCAGGAGTGAAAGTCTGGATAGATATGAAAGGCTGGAAATTTCTTAACTCCCTGGTTTTGATGATTGTAGTATGATTATGTAAGTATTTAACCTTCATGAAGGTAAAGAAAAGGTGAAAAAAATCGGGAAGAGAGGAACTGGGGAGAATAAGTGTGGTACCTCTGAAATGGAGTGATAGCTCACAAGGGAAGTAGAGTCAACAGAAGTTTGTGGGTTTTTTTTTTTTAAGGTGGAGAAATAATATGTTTGCATGTTGACGGGAATCTCAGCAAAGACTAATGTAGGTGAAAGGGGAGACGCACTGGAACAGTGTTCTTGGGCCATTGGGAGGGGATCTAGTCCACAGGCAGAGACTGGCGTGAGATAGACACGTGAATGTTTGGAAACAGGCAAGAGCACAAAGTCAAGATGCTAGTAAGTAAACAGATGTGGTATGAACTCTTTCAGTTTTGTTTTTTTTTCTTTCCCTTTTGCTTTCAGTAAAAAGGAAGCGAGGCCATCGGTGGATAGTGAGGATGGGGGGAGGAAATGTTGGGGATTTGAGCAGAGGAGAAGTTATGAAGTATTAGCAAAGAATGTAACGGACTTGGGGCAGATGCACGACCCACTGACGTTCACGGTCATGAGTTTAAGGGGAGAGACCAGTCAGCATGGTGCGTGTGTTTGTCCCACAGTGTCCCACTGTAATCCTGTAGAAGCAGAGTATGTAGAGAGGTGGATTTTGTGGGGGTATAATAGTTTAAATGAACCAAGTATGTCGAAAAAAAGAGGCAAAAGAACTGAAGTAGAAGAGAGCAGAGCTATTCAAAGGCATGAATGAGGAAGTATAATTATTTTGATTGATCACGAAATTTATATGGATAAGGAGGGGGACGAGGGCAGTGCTGCACTGACTGAACTACCAGACTCTACCCTGACCTTGGAGTCCTTCTTGACTCCTTAAACCTTTCTGTGGAAGTGGGGTACCCTTTCTAGCCTTTCTGACCTTTTGGTCTCCTGGACTACTTGGTCTGAGATCCCCCTACCATGCTTAAATCCCAAGATTCTATCCTGATCCTGTTCAGAAAATTCTTTTTGCTACCTGTTCCTCTGTCCTGGCCAGATAATAATGATAATAAAGCATTCTGCTCAGTAGAAAGGAATGCTGTCCTTAGTGTTCACCATGAAACCACAACTCATGTAGGCCTTTGAAAGAAATATGCTATGTATGACATGAGAGAAATAAAGATGTTTATTAGTTCCTTATGGAAGTAAAACCAGAAGATACCATCTCATGGAAGCAAATGGCAGATATTCTGGAAAACTTTCTAAAAACTGTCAGTTTCACACATAAGAGTATGCATCAAAAGCAGGAAACTGATGCCTCTTCTCTTTGCAGATGACCACGGTTTACTTCCAGACTGTTAGCAGATAATAGATAAATTTTTCAAAGGCAAAAAGTATCAAATGAGTGCTATCAAGAAGGGTATATAAAGATGGTGATGTGTTTAAGGAAACTAGAAAAAACATGCTTCTGTGTTAACAGATAAAACTAACACATTCAGATGATTTTAACAAAGGAAGTCAGCATTTGATCACGTTCAATAAACGGCATTACTAATGAATGACTACACCAAGGACATGAGAGAAAAGAATATTATTGTTTTATTATCAGTGATAGCAGACTCTGCTCAAGAAGAGAAATTTGTGCAGATTAGTTTGTGTCATCAAAGCTGGGAAGCTAGCCCTCTGTGATACATAAGAGATGTGGGTGGACCATATATCTAAGATAGCAACAACAAATGGTCCTTGTACCTGTTGTGAAGAACTCTCTCCCTCAAGAATTTGAAAATAAAGTAAAATAGATAGCCCTTGAATAAACTGTGAAATCAACAGATGACAGTGCTTCAGAGCAGGTATGTGCAAAGTGATTGGGAAGAGACAGAACAAGGTAAGGCCTAGGCAAGTGGGGCTGTGCTGGAATTATATTAAACATATAAAGTTTAGGAAGGAGTGTGTAGTGGAGAAATGTTGGTAAATCTTGGAACCTCCACCCCAGAAAAAGAAATATCACACATGCAGAGATAGGCAGTTCCCATTCAGGTGAAGGAGTGTGTCATAAATATCATACCTGAATTGCAAGACTCTCTAGGGTGGAAATGGCTACAGAGGATTGATCCCAATACATGATAGACATTTCAAGTTTCGTTAGCAAGGTCGTCTGGTATTTAAGATGGACACATGAAACTGATGCCGTTCAATATTCAATTACTCCGATTCTCCTCCTCCTCATTTTATGTTCATCCACTGATCAATGTATAGTGGTAGCTCACATGTACTGAATATTTACAAGCTCTCTGACACGCATTTCCATACTTTGCATATACTATCTCATTTAATCTTCACAAGAACCCTGTGAGATAGGAACCTTTGCTATCTTCCTCGTACATAGAAGTGCAAAGTAAGTAATTTGCCAAATGAGAGAACTGGGACTCAGCTCCAGGCAGTCTGCTGCAAGATCATTTTTATCTAGAACAACTGTGTTGTGTACTACCTGGTTCTCAAGTAGATCTGCATTATGGGGAGAGTGAATTAATCCCATATTCTTTTGACTGCGTTTTGTCCTGTGACAGTGATTTCCTTATGGTGAATAAGAAAGTAACTTCTGAATGAATCCTTGGTCAGGATTTCCTGTTGTTTTTTGGCTGCCTCAGTGAGAGAGCTTTGCAAGGTTAAAATCTCTGGTGCTAATCTCACAGAGATTCAGGCTTAATTGGTCTTGGATGTGGTCCACCAATCTATCTTTTAAAAAAATCTCACTGGTGATTGTGGTGACTTGAGAACCACAACTTTAAAAAAAAACGTATTTTTATTGAAGAATAATTGACATACAATATTATATTCGTTTCAGGTATACAACATAGTGATTTTATATTTACCTACATTATAAAATGGTCAACACAATAAGCCCAGTTACTATCTGTCACCATATAAAGTTGACACAGTAATATTGACTGTATTACTATATATATTACTGTACTATATATACATTACTATATATATTACCATATTATATAAACATATTCCCTATGTTCTACCTTACAGCCCATGTCTTATTTATGTTATAACTGGAAGATTGTAGCCCTTAATCCCTTTTAACTATTTCATGCATCCCCCCCATCTTCATCCCCTTGTAACAAACTAACAACTATCAGTTTGTTCTCTATCAATCTGTTTTATTTGTTCCCTTTTTTTCTTTTTAGATTACACATATAAGTGGAATTTGGTTTTCTCTGACTTATTTCACTAACCATGTAGGTCCATCCATATTGTTGCCAAGGGCAAGATTTCATTCTTTTTTATGGTTCATATTCATATGTATGCATATTATGCATGCATAGTATACATATTATGCACGCATACAATACACACATACATGTACATACACATGTGTATATACATATATACATACCCCAGAAAAAAGAACCACTGCTCTTTTTTAAAAAAATTTTAATGTTTATTTATTTGAGAGAGAGCACAGGTGTGCACAAGCAGGGGAAGGGCAGAGAGAGAGAGAGAGAGAGAGAGAGAGAGAGAGAATGAATCCCAAGCAGGCTCTCTGCTGTCAGTGCTGAGCCCAGTGTGGGGCTCCAACCCACCGTGAGAACATGCCCCGAGCCAAAATCAAGAGTCCAACAGTTAACTGACTGAGCCACCTAAGCACCCTGAGAACCACAGCTTTAGATGATACAATGATTTTTACTCTGTTTGTGCAACAACCTAGTTCAAATACAAGAAACAGTGAAAAGAAAAATTTTGCTTAGTAAGCTTTAGGCAGAAGTTTAAGGCTATTTGTGCTGGGCAAAATATAAGCCTCAGTTAAAAAAACTCTTAAATACCTTAAGTGAAATCTTTAGGTCAAGGACCAAGTGTTACAGACATTAAGATTTGGTGTGTGGCGCCTTGGATTTTAGGCCTGGGGCTGCACGGCCTGAGGATGGATGTCGTCTGCGCTAGGCAGCCGACCAGCTGCGGACAGCCGCTCCGCTCCGGCTCTCCAGTACTGCATTTCTCATTTGCCCAAGGGGGTGGTAAAAAGTCCATCCTGTAATGCACACAAAGCCTTGAGCCCAGAGCCTGATATTTGGTTAGGCTCAGGAAATGTTAGCGCTTGTTGCTATTTAAGTGTTTTCCAACTGGGGATATCTTTGGTGAGCCTGATTCCCTTTCTCACCCAGGTGTTTCTTGTGGCTAGAACATCTGTCCATAGAGGGGCTGGTGAGAGTGAAAACTCTAGTTGGTCTCCATACACAGTCTTAACCATGGGCCGGGACTTTTTCAACATCTTTCTCAGACTCGCTGATTTAACCAGTACAGCAGTTGAGCAATTAATTAGAAAGCTTGGTATTAAATCTTTAAGATATTTTTAAAATGTATTTTCCACCTAATATAAACAATGATATACTAAGAGAGGTCAGTTTTGTAATGATGGATTTTTTAAGCATCTAAGGGAAAGTAAATCCTCCCTTTACTTTTTTCAGTTTTGCTAAAATCCTGGCCTGGATTTTCTCAGGTTCTAATTCATATAAGGTTGTGCTTTATTCAGCGATTTTTAAAAGCATGTAGGAAATGTATTTTCTAGAGTTTTTTTTTTATTTTAAGGAATAAATAATCTATTAAAGGGGCTATTTTGTGCAAAATATTCAGCTTAAAAGGAGATCTGATTCTATACATAGACATTTTTAAGGTTTCCAAATTAAGTGGTAAGGCATTCTTTTTCTATGTATTATAGGTCCATAGAAATAAAATCAGAAGAAACTATATCATGTAGACATGCATTAGTTAAGCACATGGGCTCTTGACTCAAACCCTGGCTTTTCACACTTACTGACGCTATGATTTTTGCCAAATTATACTAAAGTTCTACTCTATTTCTTCAGCTGTAAGAGGCCTAATAATATTACCTAATTAATAGGGTTGAAGCATTTAGGGTAGTGCCTGGTACACCTGGTATTTTCCTCTGTAAAGTTAAAAAAAATCTTTAAAATTTGACTTAAAATTTGTGATTTCATATCAGAAAACCTGGATTCAAGTCTCTGTGCTGCCATTCATCAGAGTAGGCAGGTAACTTGGCCTGTGGAAACCTCTTCTTCGTATTCAAAAGTAGAATAAAGTACTTTATCTCAAATGTTGGTGTGAAAAATAAATTCACCTCCTGATGGGGCTTTCTGCATCCCTCTAAAACAGCACTCATTCAGTAGAAATAAAATGTGACATTCCTGGTAGACAGCCAGGAATTCCTGAACTCTTTGAGTTTGATAAACCTTTTTGAACCACAAGGATCAGAGCTCCAGGGTCGGATCAGAGATTTAGGATAGGATCAGGCTTTGTAATACTCTTCATTCTTGCCTCTTATCTGTCTTTCAGAGTAGTTTAATTCTTTCAAAGTTTGTTTTTATTTGCTTCTTTCCCAACTTTCAGAGACTTATCTTGTGTCCCTGGGAAAAGAGCAAATACTAGCAAGCTTTGAAAGAATTCAGCTTCTCTGCTCTCCACTTTAATATAGCTTACCAAGAAAGTCCTTTCTTCCCAAACATTGACTTTTTAAAAGACATTTAGAACCTTCTTGGGGCCAAGGGATTTGGAAGACAGAGGAAGTATTCATATCTAAGCTCTTTTATTTTTAAGGTTTTTCGATACTGTTTTTCTCATCCAAATTTGGGGAGAATTTTATTGAAGAGGTATTGTCCTAATAGCTGTATGCTGGGAAAAAGAGAGAATATGGGAATCAGGTGTACTTACCTAACAAAAAATATCTGCTCACGTGTCATCTTCTTAGAAAGCCCTACCCTGGCCACTCTGATAGTTCTTAGCACTCTAGCTACTTTTTATACATATATAAATATCACTTATTACTAAAATCCTTTGCTTGCCTGTCCAAAGAAAATACAAGCTCTGTAAAGGTCTGGGCTTTGTTTTGTTTGCCCCCACATCCCCAACTCCTAGTGCGATGCATGGCATTCGGTGTCTATTGAATCAATGAGTAAGTGAAAGGAAGTACCAAGATATCATTCTATATATGTACTAATGACTTTAAAATTAGAGACCTAGTAGAATTCTTCCTTGACCATTGATGCCCTGACCGACGTATGTGAGATGCTTGAATTTTCAGACCTAATCTCAATGGGAGGAATCCTAGTGTTTACTTTTGATCAATTGTTTACATAAACTTTTTACTTCTTTTAGTTAGTGTGAGGCATGAGGAGGGGGGATAGTAGTAGTTTGTAGTGGAGTTGAAAAAGGGAGCTTGGGGAGCTGATCTGTACTGGGTAAGAATTTCAGATTATACAGGGTAATAAAATGGAGGAGGGGGTATTGAGACAGGGAATTAGATCAGTTTTTTTTTTTTTTAATAGTTTAGGTGCTATAAATATGTTTAAGGTTTTTGGGCAAAACAGTTGACATAGTAGGTAATAGAAACCTAGGGAAAAGGTGAGAGAGATTCATAGCCAGAAAGATTTGTACTGTTAGAAGAAACATAGGCTATATGGACTTGTGGCCAAAAATCCACAAATCGTATTTCTGTTGTCTTTGTTTAGAACTTTTATTTAAAATCTTACTTACACCTGTCCGTTTCTCAGTTCTTCCACTTTAACGCTCATGCCTTTGTACCGACTTGATGCCACTACCTGTATACTTTGTGCTCCGTGGAGTTAGGGCACTTGGGAGCACAGACTCACCAGGCTCTGCCACGGCCGGCAGTTCCATTGTAACTCCCCACCTGTCCTGGGAATTTTCAGATGTGTTGAAAATTCTCAAGTTTTATTAAGAACTATTTATGTTGCATTCAAAAGAAGTGCAGAGTTACCAGTTTGTGCTTCTTTTCCTTCTGTAAATGAGAAAACTGTTGTTTACGTAAACGCACCAGCTTTTTCATAGTAATATGAACAAATTATTTGGTTTGTGAATATATTTAAGAAAAGCAATCAGCAAAGTAGTATATACTTTTTATGTTGTTGACTGTAAGCTTCATTTCAGTTGGGTATTTATTTTATTATTTGGGTGTTAAAAATTTTTTTTAAGGTTTTATAAAATTTGGTAAAAGAATGGTATTCTACCCATAGTAGGCAGTTTTTAAGGACTGTTTCTAATTACATTTGATTTAAGTTCAAATGATATGTTTCAACCTAACATCTTCTTCCTTCTTAGTCTGTAAGACTTGTATTGTCCAGCACTTTGAAGACAGCAATGATTGTCCAAGGTGTGGCAACCAAGTGCATGAGACAAATCCATTAGAAATGTTGAGGTAAGTAAGTGTATTTTATAGTTTGTCTAACTTAAATTATATAAACTCTTAATCTGTTTTATTGTGCATCATAATATTTGTTGGCACTTGACTCAGTTAATATAGGTTTTATGAATTTTTTTATTTTCGTTCAAAGTATTTTGTTTCACTTTAAAGCATTTTATTAAGAGGAATTTAAAAATAAGGCTGTGTATATTAAATACTTGAGAAATGTATTTCCAAATTAAAAATTATATCTTTATCTCATAGCTACTTTAGATGTAGTTATTTTTGGTGTTTTAATATTCCACACATGCTCTGCTTTTACTGAGCAACATGGTAGTGGAAGAGAGGGCAGACCTAACAGTGAGGGAAACTGACCTCGGTACTGTTACTTTTCTAATTATATCAAAAAGTATACAAACATTTATGTAAACTTAGACTACCATTTACTTAAGAAGTGTAATCCTAGGGGCGTCTTGGTGGCTCAGTCGGTTGAGCATCCGACTCTTGGCTTCGGCTCAGGTCATGATCTCACCGTCGTTGGTTCAAGTCCTGCACTGGGTTTCTCTCTCTCCCTGTCCCTCTGCTCCACCCCCAAATAAACTTTTTTTAAAAAGAGGTATAATTCTTTATTTTTAAAGCTGGAAGTAGTCCATAAGATCCTAAACTCTTTTTTTTTTTTCCAGATGAAGAAATTGAAACTTACAGAAGTGACATAGCTTTTCCTAGGGCTTCAGCAAACTCAAATATCCTTTCCCAAGCCCAGTGTCCTTACCACCTAACCCATTTTCTTCCTATTTTTCCTGCCCTAACTCCACCACAGATTGCCTGTGTGATCTTAGGGAAGCACACATCTAAAAACAGTACTAGATACTCCCTAAATAGCCCTTCTGTAACCCTCATGATGTGTGTGATGTTTGCCATCATTCTGTAAATCTGGATTTGCAAGTCTTCTCAGACTTTTTAAAATTAAAAAAAATTTTCTTTAAACCTTTATTTATTATTGAGAGACAGAGACGGAGCATGAGCATGAGCATGGGAGGGGCAGAGAGAGGGAAACACAGAATCCGAAGCAGGCTCCAGGCTCTGAACTGTCAGCACAGAGCCCGACGCGGGGCTTGAACTCACAAACCACGAGATCATGACCTGAGCCGAAGTCGGACACTTTACCGACTGAGCCGCCCCAAGACTTTTTTAAATTTTATTGTCGTGTCTGTAGTTGGGAGTAATTTATCTATCAGTAAATGTCAAGCCTAGTGGTTTTCAAAGTGTGGTCCCCAAACCATTAGTATCTTGTTGGAAACGATAGTGACTGGTTCCCCCTCAGACCTGCTGAAACGGAAACTGGAGAGGGGAGCCCATTTTAATTAGCAAACCTTCCAGATGTTTCTGATACACTCTTGTACTGTGGCCTGTAGTCCTGAGCAGGGCTTCTCCTACTTGGATTTACACCAGTGCTTCTCAAGCACCAATGGTTTTTCCCCCCATCCCCACCCCTGGTGTACTTTTAGCAATGTCTGGAGATATTTTTGATTGTCAGGACTGGGTGGGTGCTGCTGGCATCTAGTAGGTAGAGGCTAGGGAGGCTGGACACTACTGAGCATCCTGTGATTCATAGGACAGTCTCCTCCCACACCAGAGAGTCAACCCAAAATGTCAACAGTACTGGGGTCAAGAAACCCTGATTTAAGTCACTCAGAGAAGAATAGGGCAAACTCTTTCTCTAAAATTTTTTCCTGATGCTTTTATCAAAAACTGTGTCAAAAGTTAATTATTACCTACTCCATTTTAAAGTGCTGTGTTGGAGGAAAAATTAACTTTTGGTTTTGACTGTTAGATACCCAAAGGATTCCAGTCACCATTTAATCAAATGTACTCCCGTGGCTGAAGTATGATAGCACATTTTTTTTCTAAGTTTTTATTTGGAAAAAATTTAAAACAAAAAGTTCCCAAAAGTAGTACAAGGAGGACTTGTACTCTCTTTACCCAGGTTAGTCTGTTGTTAACATTTTATCTCATTTGCTTTATCGTGTGCGTGCATGCATGCCTGCTCTGTTTTTTTCTGAATTTGAGAGTAAGTTACATACCTCATGGCCCCTTACCCCTAACTACTTTAGTATGTATTTCCTAAGACTAGAGATATTATGCACACTGCATAACCACAGTGTGCTTACACTGGCATAATATTTTAATCTATCCTCCATATTCCAGTTTTGTCAGTTTATCTAATGATATCCTTTATAGATTTTTTTCCCTCCTATCCCACTAAAATTATTCTACAAAGGAACAACTTTAAAGATGTAAACTCACAGAAATGATAAGAACGAAAACTTCAGTATTCTTGGCACCTCGGGGTAACTCCTGGAACGCAATACATTCTCAGTAAATGCTTGTTGAAAGGATGAGAAGTGATGGGAATTGGAAATGGGAATTGGAAAGTAGATTGATGGTAGTGATGGTCCAGCAGACCCAAGAGAATGAGGTGGCAGGCAGAAGATCTTCACCAAAGGGTACCCTCAGCAGCTTCCACACTAGGAAACATGCAAACCCTCAGTAAAGGAGTGGGGGGGGGGGGGGGCGGGGTGGGTCTACAGGTGCCTTAGTAAATTCTCATTTATGCCTAAGGCTGGACATATTGCTGCCAGAACATAATCATATTTTGTTAGCAAGAAGAAAGAGGGATCAAGTCTTCTTCAGTAGGTAACATTGTGTCTGTTACACAGGTATCAATTTTTTTTCCTACATACTTTCTCAGGAGGCTGCTGGAGGATGTGCTGGTGCATAAACCAAGGAGGAAGGGAGTCTAACATAGGAGGGAGATGAAGGGGTATGGCAGTTGTGCAGGAGGCCTGGACAAGTCTGTGTCCATGCTGTAGAGTCTGGTAGTCATTAGCCACATGTGGCTGTTGAGCACTTGGGATTTTGCTGGTGCACCTGAGGAAAGGAATTTGAAGTTTTACTTAAATGGAACACTGCAACAGTATGAATACTTTCACATTAAACGGAACCTTATTGTCAAGGAAATTCAGGTTACTAAACAAGTGCATTGTTAAATATTTTAATGCATTAACCTTATTAGAATTACTTTTACACAAAACATGTAAAATACTTTTGTTCTTGTGCCTACTAGAAAATTTAAAATTATTTCTACCGGATACAGAAGGTAGAAGGAAGATGGAGTACTCTATGAGGAATCATTCATTCAAATATTTACTGAATGCCTGCTGTGTTCAGGCACCGTACTAGGTGCTTGACGTCCATTAGTGGGCAAAATAGATTAAGATTTTTGCCCTTGTAGGATTAATATTTTTGTGGGGAGAGACAGACAACAAACTGTATAATAAATAACTTATATGGTATACTAGAAAGTACAAAGGGGAAAAAGGAGGGGGTGCTGCAGGTGAGGGGGATCAGGAATGTGAAGAGAGGGACAGATTGCAATTTTAATTACAATGGTGAGGATAGGCCTTGTTGAGAAGGTAAGCTTTGAGCAAAGAATTAATGGCCAGGAGGGAGTTAGCCGTGTATAAATCTAGGGAAAGCAGGCCTGTTCCAGATAAAGGGAGAAGCCAGTGCAAAGGACCTCAGTCAGGAGTGCTCCTGAAACTTGTTTGAGGAACAGCAAGGAGACCAGTGTGGCCAGAGAACAGTGAGGGAGGGAGAAGATAGTGGGAGATGAGGGCAGAGAGACAATGGGAGCCTAAGGGCCACGTAGGCCACTGTAAAAAAAGGCCTTTTTTACTTATTTCACGTTATCTTTCACTCTGAGTGAAATGGGGAATCACTGCAAGGTTTTGGTTACAGGATGGACATGATCTGGTTTTGTTTTAAATCATTTTGATGACCATGTTGAGAATACACTGTACATCACAAGGCAAAGGTAGGAGCAGGGAGAGCAGCTAGAAGGCAATTGCAGTGATCCAGGTAAGAGACGGTAGCAGCGGAGGGTGCACGAGAGGGTGCAAGAGATGGATATAGTTTGAACGAAGATCCAGCAGGATTTGCTGGTGGATTAGATTTAGAGTATGAGAGGAAGAGCAGACCCTGACCTGAGATTCTGGACCTGAGCAACTGTAATAATGGAGCTGTCACTAACTGGGACAGGGAAGACTAATGATGGAGCAGCTTTGGGGGAGGGGTAGATTGGGAGTCTGGTTTGGGACATGTTGAGTTAATCATTTCAGAGAAGAAAGGAAGTTGGCAGGTGGAAATACAAATCTATGATTCAAGGGAAAGGTCTGGCTGGAGATAAATATTTGATAGTCTTCAGCATATAGAAGGTATTTAAACTGTGAGACAGGATGAGATCACCTGAGGGAATATAGATAGTGAAGAGTGGAGGACCAAGGATTGAGTCTTGGAGCAAACCAAGAGATCAGAGAGAGGAGGAGGAACCAGCAAAGGAAACTGGAAAGGTTCAGTCATTGACATAGAAGGAAAATCCAGGAGTGTGGCTTGGAAGCCAAGTGCAGAATGTATATCCAAGAAGAGGGAACGATCAGCTGTGTCAGATGTTGTTCCTGGGGCCAAGTAAGGTGAAGACAGAATTGATGCTCAGATTTCACAACATGGAGGTCATCAGCCTTGACAAGAGCACTTCCAGTATTGCCATGATGCAAAAACCTAACTGGATTGCTTCAAGAGAGAAAGGGAGAAAGAATAATTAGACACAGTGAATATGGACAACTCTTCCAAAGTTTTGCCACAAATAGGAGGAAAGAATGGGACAGTAGCTGTTAGGGGAAATACAGTCGAGAAGGTTTCTGTTTGATTTGATACAGGAGAAAAGATGGCATGTTTGAAGGGAATGGTCCAATAGACAGCAGAAAGTTAATGTAGGAGAGTAGGGTGGAGGGGGGACTGGTGAAACAATGTTCTTGGATAGATGAGAGGGAATGGAATCTCCTAGTATAAGAGAGGAGACAGATTTTATATAGGAGCACTGACAGGTCATGTGTAGCAACAGGCAGGAGGGCGGAGTATATGTGGGTACAGACACTGTAGGTAGATACGGCGGTCAGAGTCTGTGGAGGTTTCTCATTGAGGAGGAAATGTTTATCGGCCAAGAGGAAGGATGGAGAGGGGGGGTGTAATGGTTTGAGGAGAGAAAAAACGGTGAATCCAGGAAAGTGAGAGAATAAGTTGACTAGGGAAGGGAAGTAGGATTCCTAACAACTTTAAAAGAACATTTGGATTGTAGTTATGAATTTGTAGGGGTGTGGTTGTGTTTTTTTCCAGCCACGGATGCAGGCACAGAGTTGATGGATAGTTGGATTTAGCCAGTGTTGTGGTTGTACTAAATAATTTTGAGCAAGTGAGAGAGGGACAGACAGGGGAATCAAAGGTACATGCAAAGGTGTGGTTTTAATGACTGACCTTGGAGTAAATCAGTCCTAAACTGGATAGGAGGACAGAGGGCATCAATTTGATGAGGGATGTCTCAGGGGAACAGAAATGAAACTCGTTGATTCCGGATCTGTTTGTGAACAGTGAGAACAAATTCTTGTAAGAATTTGGGAATAGGTACTTAGAAAATGAAGAAAAGAAAGCAATTACTAGCTTTAGAGAAAGAAAAAAGTTGTATGAGGTGATGTCTATAATCAGAGTACACTGCAAATATTTATATAACCATGTAAACTGGTTATTAAACCAAAAAATAATAATAAATCAGGGAGATGAGAGTAGTTTGGAGGAAAGGGGGCTGGCAAGATGGTAGCAGAGAACCAAATCTTTATTTTCCATAAAAGGAAGTCAAAAGAATCTAGACAGCAGAAAAGGCGTGGCTACCAGAAGAAACAGGTTGGATTTAAAAGTGGCTGCCTCCTCAGTTGTGAGCATCAGAAATGGAAGGGTGGCTCATCAAAATGTTGTATTTTAATATAAGTTTTATGGGGAAGTTTTATTTGGAAATTGTATGTGTATGTGTGTATATATGTGTGTGTGTGTGTACATACATGTATAATGTGTATAATTGTGTATATATGTATATATACACATAGGTATATGTATATATAATAGATGTGTATATATACAATTATGTGTATATTTACCCATGTATATAGTACTCTGATAAAAAAAAATCAAGAAAAATACTGCTTCTCAAGTACTATTTCTATTAAATAGTCTGGGAAAACTTTGTGAACAAGTTAGTATTTGAGTTAAGTTTTGAAGAATAAGGTGACATTGGTTGGGTTGGAGAGCAAGAAAAGAGTGTATGAGCCAGGATGAAGAGCATGAGGGAGAAAACAGATGGGAATTGACAAGACATTCTTAGGGATAGTTAAGTAAGCCAGTTGGCTAGAGAAGAGAGACAGTAAGAGAGTAGCACCAGTTACGATTTGTGGGTTGGATTCAAGTTAGATAAACACTCAAACCAGCTGGTGGGAAGAAATCAGTCCTTGAGCAGGCAGATAATGGTCAAGTGACTGCTTAAGGAAAATTCACTAAGAGTATGTCAACTTAAAGAGAAGTAGTTATGTGCTGTCTTCTAAGTAGGGTGGTGACTGACAGTGGGAGCATGGGAAGTATGGAAAGACCAGGTGGGAGAGACATGGAGAAGGTGCAGCCAGTGGGGCTTGGTGAGTCAATGTACGCATTGTGAGGGGGGTGGGGGAAGGCTTAGATAATTCTTGCATTTTGAGCCTGTTTGGGAGAGCTATGGTATCATTTCTAAATTTCATTTTTAAAAAGTAAGACAATGAGAGAGGTATTCAGTATTTTGTTGAGGGATAGATGAGACAGTCTTGACACTGATGAGCAAAAGGAGGTGCTTGAGATATTCAACATCAGTTCGAAAAATGGAACTTGAGCTCAGCAGAGAAGTCTAATGGATATGCATCTATGTTTGTGTATACACATGCACACACGTGCACATACAATCTGCCTGGATGTTAGCTTTCAAGCCACAGAGTGGATGTGATAGTCAGGGCCCTGTAGAAGAGGTCAAGAGTGCACAGCAATGAAGAATAGTCAAATTGCGAGGTAGTCGGGAAAAGAAAGTACTTAGGGACAAAGAGAAGTAGAGAGAAAAAAGGAAAACCAGGAGGGGAAATTTTCAAGGAGGCAGTATCTGGCAACAGTATCAAGCTGCAATATAAGAGAGAAATGACTTTTAAAAACCATTTTAAAACTTTAAACTGTAATTCTAAAACAAGAATTTAAACCTGTGCACTATGGAAGCTATGGATGATTCCAGGAGTCCAGGAGAGTAAAAGAAACAAAACACAGAGTATGGGGCAGAACTAACATCGATTATGCTTTCAGACTTTTCCAGTTAGAAGAAAATATTGAGAAACTGCCAACAGCTTGAAAAGACAGTAGATTAAGCAAAGGTTTGGGGGTTTTGAGATGTGAGAAGATTGTCCATATTTGTATCCTAGAAGAGCGATGCTGCTGAGCAGGGTGTGGGGGTGGGGAGCAGAGGGGCTGTTGGAGCAGGGGGAGAGTGAAGAAACAGTCATAGAAAGGAGGCATTTCACTCTTACATGGCAGGAAAAGGAAACAGGAAAAATGTCAAGATAAGTGTTTACATGTATTATCTAGGAAGACAGAGTGACTAAAAGGTCTAAGTTGCTCAGAAGAAAGGAATGGACATCATTTCCATTACAGCAAAGAGCCAGAATTGTGGTAGAGAGTTTGAGAACAGGTGTATCGGCTATTGCTGCATAACAAACGAGCCTTAAATTTAATGCCTAAAGCAGTAATAAAAGCGTTTGTTATTCCTCACAGTCCTGTGTGGTTCATAGATCTAGGTGGTTCTTCTGGTCTTGGCTGGACTTACTCAGAAGACCACAGTGAATGAATGAGTCAAAAGTGGTCTCATCAGGGCAGCTTGGCTTGTACGTGGTGTCCTGTCCTCCTGACTTGTTCTCATGATGGCAGGATTCTGAGAGAGAGAGAGCGCACGGAGCACAGGAGGCCTCTTTGGCTCAGAACCCAGCACAGTGTCATTTGGGCCACATTCCGTTGGCCTAAGCACGTTTCAAGGCTAGCCCATATAGATTGTTGAGATGGGGAAATAGATGCCATCCTTTAATCAAGGGAGGGATTTCAGAGTCCTGATCAGAGAGTGGAGATGTAGAGAGCTGGGGACTCTGGGACCATTTTTGTCATGGATCTGACACTGTGGGAAAGGCTGGAAATGGGTGCACTCTAAATGCAGAGGAGTTTGGTATAGTGGATGTGCTAAAATTGTGTATGTTCTGAATTTTGCAATACGTGTAAGATACAGATCTCAAACTCTTTACATATTGGATTTTGATATCTTCATTGTTAGTATATTCTCTTTTTTCCTCTTTGGAAGGTTGGATAATACATTAGAGGAAATTATATTTAAGCTGGTCCCTGGACTGCGAGAACGTAAGTTGCTTTTTGGCTTCTTGCAGATTTTTGTGTTCTGTGAAGTCAGCATTTCTATTAAAGATTTTGTGATTGTTTCTGTTATTCTTATACTTTTTTTTTCTTTTAAATTAGAAGAACTTGAGCGTGAATCTGAATTTTGGAAGAAAAATAAGCCTCAAGAAAATGGACAAGGTGACTTTTTCTTTTTTCTCTGGTACAATCTCTCAAATCGGTTAGCTTTATGTAGCTTTGGTGAACTAATATCTCTTCAAGCTCAAATTTATCCTGTACAAAATTCATGTACCCCTTTATTTACATTGTGAACCTTTTACATAAAATCATGAGATGTTATATACATATATGTAAATCTGGAGTTATGGCAGTTGAAGGTAATTGGAAATAGAGGAAATTGGACTTTGGGAAGAGAAAAGGGAGTTAAGACTAAAAACTGACTACTGATTATAGCAATATTTGCTGGAGAGCTAAAGGAAACTCTAATAGCCATAGTCTGCATCTAAACACGGAGGGGTTTTCTGTTTTATTTATTTTAGTTTATGTGTTTATTTTAGTAAGAGAAGGAACCAAGATGTGGCTGAGTGCCAAAATAGGGGGTCTTTCTATGCTCTGATAATCTGGAATTAAGTTTTTATAGGTGGAACTCAGATGATACAGATTTGTATATTTGGGGATTTAAAAAATATTTCTAGTCGCTTATGGGGATTTTCTCCATCACTTATGCTGAGTGTCCAAATTTCTCTTTTGGATCCCAGGAGACTCAGCCATCAGTAATTTTTAATAATGTCAGCAAAATAGCAAACATTACTGGGCAGAGAAAAGGCTTTTAGTATGTATAATTCACACAAAGGGGGGGAAAAAAGTACACCATACCTGAAATTAGAAGGAACTAGATCCTTTCCCATTGTTTTCTAATATGATATTTATTTCAGGAGAGCCTGAATACCACTAAAATCTTTTAAGGATGTATGTTTTTATAGGCTCATTGTGAGCTCAGTCTCTTACCCTTGGTTTTCCCTTAAGATCATAGGATTGTCAATTATACATCATTAGTATGGGTGAGGAAATGCTCTCTTTCTCTTTTCATCTGTAAACTGAGGATCATGGTTTTATTAACTGTTCAAGGCTGGCTTCCAAAGCAGGGGAGGTTTGAGAATAGCTTTCAATGACTGGAATAAGATAGTAAGGGCTTATTATCTATAACAACAAAACGGGCAAAGAAGCCAAATCAGACAAAAAAAAAAAAAAAAGACTTTGCTAAAGGCTTTGTTTTACCAAGTGTACATTGCAGTTTAGACAGTAGTGCTCTAATAAAAGTGCAAATAATTTAAAGTTGACTAAATGTTCCAATTTTTGACTGTCTTTTCAAGAGGGCAGGAACCCAAGGGACTGTTATCAGAAGCTTTTACGTAGTAGGTTTAGTCGATGACTCTGTATCTTACAAGACTCACAAAGGACCACAGCCTCCTGTGTGTGGACCTCCCTTTACCCATCTCTCTCTCTTTTTAAAGTATTTTACAATGTTTGCTCTTAGTTTGGGTAGAGAATTTGGATCTTTTCTTGGAGCCTGGGAGGTCGGTTCATAAAAACCCACCCTGTCTACTTGGGCTCCATATAAATATGTAGAAGAAAGAATGCAGAAGAAAGAGAACCCACCTGCCCTTTATGATATAACTGTGATGCTGTTACTAGTCATTAAAGAGGAGCTTTTTTTTAGTCATTTTTTCTGTCATTTTTTCTTTCTGGGACTTTGTATACTGTAATGCTTAACTGGCTAGCTCTTTCAGGTTTCAGCTTAGAGATAGTTTATCTGGAAATCTTCCCTGAATCTCTGCTTCACCCCAAAGTTTGGATTTATTACCTCTCTTGCATGTTTCCACATAGTCTGTTTTTACCTCTTCCATCAAAGTCCTTATCATATTTCTCCATCTGTCTGTTTTCCTTACTTGCCTGTATCTCTTCCTGTACCCTGACCACTATGAGGGTGAGGATGATAACACTCTAGTTTCAATATTCCCTCAAGCCTAGCACAATGCATATCCACCACAGAGTTAAAGGGACTCTGTAAATAAGGGAGTCAGCACATGGAGTTGCAATGTAGGCTGCAGGTATTTCATAGGCTAAATACACTTGTCTGTAACACGACGTATGCTATCCAGACTTCCCTAATGGATTGTTAATGTTACACAGCTACATACATGTTTCAAAAGCTAACTCATTCTACTCATTTCACTAACTGATTTTATGACTGTTTAATAATTTGAAATGTTGAGAACTCAAAGAATATTTTATATTTTGAAAAGAGTACTTAGTTTCAAATTTGAATGTATATAGAAGTTGGAATATTTTTCCTAAGTGATCTAATCACCAATTGCGATCATCTTTGTGGCCAGATATAGCTAGTCCTGAATCTTTCATTTGGATGTCCCCAGTAAGTCTAGAAATTTTAAGCCATGTCAGTGAGTCACTGATGGCTTTTTAAAAATATCTCCATTGTTTAATTGGTTGGAACATTTTAAAGATATTACAATTTTTAGTTATTCTTCAATCAAAACCTAAGAAATGTCTTTTAAACATTTTTGTTTTGATGATGAATATACTGTTGCTTAACTTTAAAATCAACTTTGAGTTCCATCTAACTTAGTTTTGTTTAAATTATGCAGATGATACTTCAAAAGTTGACAAACCTAAAGTAGATGAAGAAGGTGATGAAAATCAAGATGATAAAGACTATCACAGAAGTGACCCACAAATTGCTATATGTCTAGATTGTTTACGAAATAATGGACAGTCAGGAGACAATGTAGTAAAGGTGAGTGGATGAGCAAAGTTATATTTTTTAGTAATCATTTCATAGTAAACCTTTGATAATTTGTTGATGAATTTAGCTGGTGTTTGCTTTCAAAATTTTTGTTAACATTATCAAGTAGAATGTCATTCTCTCACAGTCTCGTAGCTACAAGGGACGACACGGTGCTTACTCCAGGCGCCTGATTTCCAGCCTTCACAACTGAACAGTCCTGGGCCAATGCCACCACCTAGTGGCTAATTTCAAGAATCACGCCTCTTTTCTCTGTTACCTCCTTTTATACTTTTGTTGGGAGTTCATATACATTGTTTCTCCCTTCTTATGTGTAGTAACCAATTCAGACTCCCATCATTACATCATGGGCACTGCCTCCAACTCTTTCATTCATACCCTCTTCATTTTCCTATTTTTCTGTTTTTATTTGCAATTCAAAAAGCTATCCATGACATGACTAATACATTTCATACATAATATAATTAGTTTTGAAGTAAAATTGGGTGTCATAAAGTGCCTACGAACTTTTAAAGTTCCTGAAGTCTCCCAGACATTTCCTGTAGAATCTCTGTTTCTAATTCTGTTTCTCCCTGTATTTTCTAATTCAAACTTTTTTTAAAAAAATGTATATACTGAAGAGTTTAAAACACCCTATTCAGTTTTATTTATTTTCTTTGGTCTTTACATGGTATTGTTTAAATATTGTTTTCTGCTTTTTTATCGCAAGGCACTTCCCTTTTCATTATAAATGTTCACTACTTTAGCTCTTAAATAGATTTTTGTCCATTTGTCCTAGCAAATATCAGTGATTGAGAATATTGTTTCTCTCTTTATACTCCATATTTTATTCAAATACCTATCTGTATTCATTGTTTCTTGTTTTCTTTTACTTACTTGCTCTGTTTAAATCTGTAGGTGAGTGGGTTAGATTCTTCACTAATACATTTAATGATATTTTCCTATTAGGAAATTAAAAACAAATAATTTTCAACTCAGATTAAGTTTTCCTAGCATCTTACAACAGAGAGTATGTAGGAGCAAGGGGATTCAGTGAAGATATAAGTGATAAGAAAAAAAATGTTTCACTCAGGGAACTTTAGTTAGGACCTACGCGTGCAGCCAAACAGTTATAATAAAATAATGGGTTTAGTTAAGAGGGGCTGGTTGGACAAGGCATGTAATCAACAGCAGCAGTCTTTAGAGAAGTGGTTACCAGACCTATTTATCCTTCCAGGCTTCTCTGTTGTTTCTTATGTCCTGGTGCAGCACTCCTTGCTTTTCGTAAGTCTTTTTAATAACCTTACATTTCTCTCTTATTGCCAATCATTTCTGTAATCCTCTTTTTAAGAGATTCTTCTTGATAGCGATTGTGATCATCCTTTAGCTGTCTGACACGAGTTACTGTCTTGTAATGAAAAATCAGTAGAAAAGCTGAATATCTTTTCATAAATAAATGTGAAGTCTACTTCCTGTAGGATTTCTAGTATGAAAGTTATAAAGCACTGCATTTTAGAGATTCATCTGAAAAATTACCCCTTGCCTTGATACTCTCTTTTGACAACTTTGACACTCTGCCGTTCCAGTTGACCGTCCATCCATTCACTCTTTCCTTATTAGAGTTTTGTTCATCCTTGTGCCTTCTATTCATAAAACAGCTTTCACAGCTTTTATGACTTCTGCTTTGCTACCCTGATTCCCACCTTCCTCTCTGGCCCTTCCTCCACTGTCTCCACTTCTTCCAGTCTTCTACTTGATATATGTGAGTATCTCCTAATACTAGTCTTCCACTCAATTATCCTTTCTCTGGATTTATCCTAGGAGTTCAGTACGATTCTCTGTGGCTTCAACTCTACAGAGAACTTTTAAATCCCCATTTCCAACTCTGTTATCCCTCCCATGTTGAAGTATTAAGTCTCTGACTATTAAATATCCCGGTTGAAAGTTTCACTAACACCTGAAATTTAGTGTCTTTAAAGACAGATTCATTATACTTTCACCTAACTTTACTCCAAACGTTCTACTTCAGTTAGGACTGCCATCTTTGTCCTAGTCCTACAAGTTCAAAACCTTGGAGTCATCTCTCACTTTTTACTGTCTCCCTTCAACAAGCCGTAACTCCTGAAAACTTTGCCTCATCTAGTGCTGCTCACCTTTTTCCTAGATTTTTTTAAGCAATCTTATCATCCAGGGCTGAGGCTATAGCCTGAAGGTGTGGGCCAGAGTCATGGCCAATATTAGGGTCAGATAGAAAATATTTTAGGCTCTGTGGAACTCCCAACAAAGATACAAAAGGAGAGATGACATACGTTCTCTTTTGCAACTTTTCAGCTTACTTATTGTAGCACTACAGCAGCCTTCGACCATAGTGAATGAACTGGCATGATTGTGTTCCAATAAAACCTTACCTACAAAAATAGGTAATTTTGGCTTGAAGTCTGTGGCCGTCGTTTGCCACCTTCCAGCCTACAGAATCAAGTCTCACTTATGTTAGCATTCAGGGCCTTCCACTAACTAAACCCCATCTTGATAAGTTTATCTCCCATTATACTTATGAGTGAACCCTCGTCTCAAGACAAATGATTATTGCCATATAAATGATTATTGCCATATATCTGACAAAGGATTTGCATCCAGAATACATGAAGGCTCGTATTAAGAATATTTAAAACCCTCTCAAACTGAGAAACACTTCCTTTTCTGGCACGTTCTTGCCTCATTTCACCACTTTGCTATGTTTCTGTCAAGACCCAAGCAGAGACCTCCTTCTTGTGATGCAGTTTTCAACCCTACTCAGTCCCTTCTTTGAGATTCTGTAGGATTTGCATTTATAACTCAGGTTGTTATTTATCCAGTCAGCATTTATCGTGTTCCTGAAGTTTTCAGGTACTGATACTTTTATCTTTTGAGTATATGTCTTGTCCTTCAGACTAGATTGTAAACCCCTTAAAGGCAAAGAAACCCTGTCTGTGTTTCTTGATAGCCTTCTCAGCCACCTCACTTCTGTGGAGTAGGCTGTGCTTTTCAAATGTGGGGGTGACGTAGTTGCACATACAGTTTATATAGTATACCTGCTGTTTTTGTAATCCCAAAAATCAAAGTCGGGAGCAGGAAGACTGTGAAAATAGTAGAGTGAGGACCTTCAAAAATTCACTCCTCCATAAAAGCAGTGAAAAAACTGCCAAAAAAAAAAAAAAAAGAAAGAAAAGAAATTACCTCTCAAAAGCTTGCAGAAGCCCATGGAGCATTTAATCAAGAAAACGGTGTGAACAGTGAGTTTTGTGGCATTTTTTTTTTTTTCAACATTTATTTATTTTTGGGACAGAGAGAGACAGAGCATGGACGGGGGAGGGACAGAGAGAGAGGGAGACACAGAATCGGAAACAGGCTCCAGGCTCCGAGCCATCAGCCCAGAGCCTGACGCGGGGCTCGAACTCACGGACTGCGAGATCGTGACCTGGCTGAAGTTGGACGCCCAACCGACTGCGCCACCCAGGCGCCCCTGAGTTTTGTGGCATTTTAACTTGCCTTAGTCCAATCCCCTGCTCTCCAGCTCAGGAGTAGCCTTGAAAAAGAAGAGCCCACTTTTCCACTGCAACCTCTCAGGCACCAAAGGGACAAAACAAAGGTGGAGCTCTTTCAAAGCCGAATTACCAAATAATTATCACTATTTGACCAGACTGGTGGTTCCTCGAATACCCCACTTACAAGGCTGTCCATATTAGACCTGATACGGAGCTTGCCCAGTAGAAAACACCTCTGTGGTCTGGGAAGGGTGCAGCATTTTTCAGAACCAATTACAAATACTTTAACTTCATGGCTGTCTGAGGTATAGCTAACATTTGGGGCAAACCATAGACAACCAAAAAGCTTAAAAGAAAAAGCTGGTGAATAAGAGGTCCATAGATATCAAAGTCTATAGGGACTTTGAAAAGCTCTAACAATCTACAATTTTAAGCATGTAGATAGGACTGTGTACATGCTCAAGAAAGACCTAAGTAGGCCTTAAGCTCTCACCTCTGGCTGACCTTGAGGCTCTGTACAGAGTCAGGATGTGAAAGACTAAGGCAGAATTATCAACAGCCTGGTTGAGTGTTGAAGGTGTGCCCTCAAACAGTCGATTAGCAAAGATTGGGAGATTTATTGGTTCCAAGTGTATAAGGAAATCTCTGTCCAATCACTAGCCAGCCGTGAGGTGGAAACTTAAGTGGGTACATACTGTAAATACCAGCTTCACAGAATTAGTTTAGGAAAGTCACTAAACAAAGAGAAACAGCAAGATACAGACACAGTAACAAACCCTAAGAGGCAGGTGGGAACCTGATTCCATTGTTGCCACATTATATTACTTTAAACATCAAGTTTTCAACAAAAAATTACGAGATGAATAGAAATAAAGCACAACTCATATACAGGGCAAAAAAAAAAAAAAGTAGTCAATTAAAACTGTCCCTGAAGGGGCGCCTGGGTGGCTCAGTCACTTGAGCATCCGACTCTTGATTTTGGCTCAGATCATGAGCCTCGTGTCCATGGGATCAAGCCCTGCATCAGGCTCCATGCTGAGTGTAGAGTGAGTCAGTCTCTCTCTCTCTCTCTCTCTTCCTTCCTTCCTCCCTCCCTTCCTTCCTTCCTTCATCTCCCCTCCACCCCTGACCCTTTCCCCCATTCACACACTTACTCTCTCTAAATTAAAAAAAAAAAAAAAATCTGCCCCTGGAGAAGTCCAGACATTGGACTTATTACTAGATATAGATTTTAAGTAATCCATTTTAAATGTGTACATAGAACTAAAAGAAACCATCTGTAAACATTTAAATGAAAGTGTAAGAGCAGAGCAAAGCTGAGGGCCAAACGGGATCTTGAGCTTGCCACGTCCCAGAGACACACCAAGACAGCTACTACGTCGATTGTAACTAACTCTAAAACTGACTTCAAGACTGGCAGAACAGATCTTCCATAGCTAGTCATAGAAAGAAGGCTACATCAAAAAGGGTAAAAGGAGTGAAGATTTTGTTGGGAACCATGCTAACCACAGACAAGAGGGATATCACAAGCACAGAGGAGCAAGGGGATTAGACCCCTTATGAGTCACCCCAGCCCTGGGGATGCACACTGGGAAGATGAGTCCCTATAATGCCTTTGAAAATAAGTGGGGCTTAACCCTAGGAGAGCCAGAGGGTGATAGGAAACCAAGTCCCCACACTTAGTGTGTTGGCTCTCTAAATAACGTGCCCTGAGACACAGCACAGCACACAGCATTTTGAAAAGTATTTGAGGTATACACGAAGGATATTTATTGACTAATCTTAGGATCTGTACCAGAAGGGGAGGGATCTGCAGAAGATTTCTCTGGGAACAAAACTGCTTGCAGGTGCCGTATTTCTTGCCCTCTCCCAGCCTAGGCAGCTGGACACCTACAGAAGCCAGTTCTGACACTCTACATCTACCTTGCTAGCACCACAAGACACACCCCAGGATTCCCCTGCAGATTTGCCCCACCCGACACATTCAGTTCTGCAGACATCCCTCCAAAGTGGCACTTGCCCTGCCGTGCCCAATAGGCAACCCCAGCCAGGACTGGCACCACTCCAAAGTGACTCCTGCTCTGGAGAGGGGGACATTTAACCCCACAAACCAGCACACCCTTAGTTTCTACAGCCAGGCTTTTTAGCTGGCTACCAAGGGAGCAAGCCCTGCCTGTCAGTGCACCTGCAGCTGATGCAGAAACTAATTGCAGATGGCTAAGCTCAGTACCAGCCCCACCCACCAGTGAGCCCATGGCAGCTGCAGCCAAGCCTCTGAGTTGGCCATGCAAGAATCAAGCCCTGCCCATCATTGCACATTTCCCTGCAGCTAAGTGAAGACAACTAGCCTGTGTGCTGACTCCACCCACCAGCAAGCCCATGACAGCTTCAGACAGACCTCTTAACAGCATGGGGAACAAACCCTGCACAGTGTGCCCACGGCAAGTGAAGTGGGTCATTGTGGTCAGCTAGGCTGAAGACCGGCTTCACTCATAAGCATGTCCACAGCAATCAGAGCTCAGCCACAACAGGAAGGTGCACACAGCCCACACAGGGACACCCCTGGAGCACCTTATTCTATTGTGCTACAGGGCACCACAGAACCTCTTCTACACAGGACCACTTATTTCAAGACCAGGAGGTGTAGCTGACTTGGCTAATACATAGAAGCAGAGAGTTAGACAAAATGAGGAGACAGAGGAATATGTCCCAAATGGAAAAAAAAAAAAAAAATCACAGAAGAGCTAAATGAAATGGAGATAAGAAACATTCCTGATAAAGAGTTCAAAATAATGGTCATAAAGTTTCTCATAAGACTTGAGAAAAGAGTGGAGGAACTCACTGAGAAATTTTTAACAAAGAGGTAGATATAAAAAAGAACTAGTTAGAGCTAAGCATACGGGAACTGAAATGAAGAATACATTTGAGAGAATCAACAGCAGATTAGAGGCTGCAGAAGAATGGATCAGCAATCTGAAAGGGTAATAGAAAGCAACCAAGCTGAAACACAAAAAGAAAAAAAATGATAAAAAATAAAAATTAAGGTTAAGGGAAATTTGCCACATCATCAAGTATAAAAACATTCATATTATAGCGATTCCAGAAGTAGAAGAGAGAAGAGGGCAGAAAAGTTATTTGAAGAAATAATTGCTGAAAACTTTCCTAATCCGGGGAAGGAAATAGACATCCACATCCAGGAATTACAGAGAGTCCCTCACAAGGTGAACCCAAGGAAGTCCACATGACAACAGGTAATAATTAAAATGGCAAAAAGTAATGACAAAAAATCTTACAAGTAGTGAAAAAACTGAGTTACATACAAGGGAAACCCTTTAAGAACATCAGCTGATTTTTCAACAGAAATTTTGCAGTCCAGAAGGGAGTGGCATGATATATTCAAAGTGCTAAAGGAAAAAACATAAAACCTACAGCCAAGAATACTCTACCTGGAAAATTTGTCTTTCGGAAATGAGGGAGAGATAAGAGTTTCTCAGACAAAAAAGTTAAAAGATTTAATCACCACTAAACTAACCTTGTAAGAAACACTACAGGAAACTCTTTAAGTAGAAAAAAAAGGCCATAACTAGAAATAAGAAAAGTATGAAAGCAGGGGGAACCTGTATTGCTTTACACAAAGTAGTAAAATCAGTTCTATCTACAAAAATTAGTCAAGGGATACATAAAATAGAAAGGTGTAAAATACATAAAATGTGGAGGAAGGAGTAAAAATTTAATGCTTTTAGAATGTGTTTAAACTTAAGAGATCATCAAGCTCATCCAAGCTGTGCTGTACACATAGGATGTTATATATGAGCCAAATGTAACCACAAATCAAAAACCTATAATAGATACACACAAAAAAAATAAAGAGCAAAGAATCTAAGCAGAACGCTAAAGAAAGCCATCAAACCGCAAGAGAGCAGAAGAAAAAGAAAGGAACAGAGAAGAAATATAAAACAACCAGAAAACAATTAACAAAATGGAAATAAGTATATACCTATTGATTACTTTAAATGTAAATGGACTAAATGCTTCACTCAAAAGATGTAGGGTGACTGAATGGATTTTTAAAAATGACCCATCTATATGGTACCTATAAGAGACACACACTTCAGACCAAAGCGTAGGGGGAGAAAGAGATGTTCTGTGCAAATGGAAGCAAGGAAAAGAAAAGGGCAGGATAGCAATACTTTTATTGGACAAAATAGACTTTAAAACAAAGACTGTAGCAAGAGACAAAGAAGGGCACCATAATGATAAAGGGATCAAGCCAATAAAAGTATTTACAATTATAACTATCTATGCACCGAACATAGGAGAACCTAAATACATAAAGCAAATATTAACATACATAAAGGGAGAAATTGAAAATAATGCAATAATAGCAGGGTACTTTAACATCACACTTAACATAGATAGATCATCCAGACATAAAATCAACAAGGAAACAATGGTTTTGAATAACACATCAGACCAGATATATATAGAACTTAACAGATTTAAGTATGGACCTAACAAACATACACACAGTAGTCCTTCCAAAAATAGAATACACATTCTTTTGAAGTGCACATGGAACATTATTTTTTTTTTTTAACGTTTATTTATTTTTGAGAGACAGAGCACTAAGTGGGGGAGGGGCAGAGAGCGAGGGAGACACAGAATCTGAAGCAGGCCTCGGGCTCTGAGCTGTCAGCACAGAGCCTGATGGCGGCGCTCAAACCCACAAACTGTGAGATCATGACCTGAGCTGAAGTCAGACGCTTAACTGACTGAGCCACCCAGGCACCCCATGCACATGGAACATTCTTTAGGACAGACTGCATATTAGGCCACAAAACAAGTCTTGATAAACTTAAGACTAAAATCATACCAAGCATCTTTCTCAATCATAATGGTATGAAACTATCTTTCATAACTCTTCTATAGTTTTCAGAGTACAGATCTTTTGTCTCTTTAGAAAGGTTTATTCCTAGGTATCTTATTGTTTTAGGTACAACTGTAAATGGGATTGATTCCTTGATTTCTTTTTCTGCTCCTTCATTATTGGTGTATAAAAATGCAACAGATTTCTTCCTGATTTTTATCGTGCAACTTTGCTGAATTCATGTGTTCTAGCAATTTTTTTGGTGGAGTCTTTAGGGTTTTCTACATATAGTACCATCCATGTCATTTGTGAATAGTGAAAGTTTGACTTCTTTATTGCCAATTTGTATGCCTTTTATTTCTTTTTATTGTCTGATTGCTGAGGCTAAGACTTCCAGTACTGTATTAAATAGTAATGGTGGGAGTGGACATCTTGTCTTGTTTCTGACCATAGGGGAAAGCTCTCAGTTTTTCCCCATTGAAGATGGTATTAGCTGTGGGTCTTTCATATATGGCCTTTATGATGTTTAGGTATGCTCCATCTATCCCTCCTTTATCGAGGGTTTTTACCAAGAACGGATGCTGTATTTTGACAGATGCTTTGTCTGTATCTATTGACAGGATCATATGGTTCTTACCCTTTCTTTTATTAGTGGGGTGTATCACACTGATTGATTTGCAAATACTGAACCAGCCCTGCAATCCAGGAATAAATCCCACTTGCTCATGGTGAATAATTCTTTTAATGTACTGTTGAATTCAATTTGCTAGGAACTTGTTGAGAATTTTTGCACCCAGCTTCATCAGAGATATTAGCCTGTAATTCTCCTTTTTAGTGAGGTCTGGTTTTGGAATTAATGCTGCCTGGCTTCATAGGAGTTTGGAAACTTTCCTTCCATTTCTATTTTTTTGGAACAGTTTGAGAATAGGTTTAACTCTTTTTAAATATCTGGTAGAATTCCCCAGGGTAGCCATCTGGCCCAGGACTCTTGTTTGTTGGGAGATTTTTGATAACAAATTCAATTTCTTTGCTGTTTATGGGTCTGTTCAAATTTTCTATTTCTTCCTGTTTCAGTTTTGGTAGTTTGTGAGTTTCTAGGAGTTTGTCCATTTCTTCCAGATTGCCTAATTTGTTGGCATATAATTTTTCATATTATTCTCTTATAATTGTTTGTATTTCTGTGGTGTTGGTTGTGATCTCTTTTGTTTGTGATCTCTTTGGGTCCTTTCTCTTTTCTTTTTGGTAAGTCTGGCTAGGGGTTTACCAATTTTGTGAATTCTTTCAAAGAATCAGCTTTTAGTTTCATTCATCTGTTCTACTGGGGTTTTTTTTGTTTGTTTTCTATATTATTTCTGCTCTAATCTTTATTATTTCCCTTCTGCTGGCTTTAGGTTTATTTGCTGTTCCTTTTCTGGCTCCTTTAGGTATAAGGTTAGATTGTATATTTGAGACCTTTCTTGCTTCTTGAAATAGGCCTGAATTGCTATATACTTTTCTCTAGGATTGCCTTTGCTTCATCCCAAAGGGTTTGACTGTCATGTTTTCATTTTCATTTGCTTTCATGTATTTTTCTATTTCTTCATTCATTTCCTGTTTAACCCATTAATTCTTTAGTGGGATGTTCTCTAATCTCCATGTATTTGAGGGATTTCAAAATTTTTTCCTGTGGTTGAATTCAAGTTTCATAGCATTGTGATCTGAAAATATGCATGGTATGATCTCGATCTTTTTGTACCTATTCAGGGCTGATTTGTGACCCAGTATGTGATCTATTCTGGAGAATGTTCCATGTGCATTTGAGAAAAATGTGTATTCTGCTGCTTTAGAATGAAATGTTCTCAATGTATCTGTTAAGTCCATCCAGGCAGGCCAATGTGTCATTCATAGCCATTGTTTCCTTACTGATTTTCTGCTTAGATAATCTGTCCATTGCTGTATGTGAGGTATTAAAGTCCCTTACTATTATTGTATCATTATTGGGTTTCTGGGTGTTTGTCATTAATTGATTTATATACTTTGAAGAGGACATAAAGAAATGGAAAACATTCCATGCTCATGGATTAGAAGAACAAACATTGTTAAAATGTTTATACTACCCAAAGCAATCTATACATTTAATGCAATCCCTATCAAAATACCACCAGTGTTCTTCACAGAGCTAGATCAAACAATCCTAAAATTTGTGTGGAACCGCTTAAGACCCTGAATAGCCAAAACAGTCCTGAAAAAGAAAAACAAAACTTGGAGGCATCACGATCCTGGATTTCAAGCTATATTACAAAGCTGTAGTCATTGAGACAGTATGATACTGGCACAAAAACCAGCACATAGATCAATGAAATGGAATAGAAACCCCAGAAATGGGCCCACAACTATACAGCCAACTCATCTTCAACAAAGCAGGAAAGAACTCCAATGGAAAATAGTCTCTTCAATAAATGGTGTTGGGAAAACTGAACAGCGACATGCAAAAGAATGACTGGACCACTTTCTTATAACATACACAAAAGTAAATTAAAAATGGATGAAAGACCTAAATGTGAGACAGGAAACCATCAGAATCCTAGAGGAGAACACAGGCAGCAACCTCTTTGACCTTAGCCAGAGCAACTTCTTACTAGACACATCACCAAAGGCAAGGGAAACGAAAGCAAACATGAACCATTGGGACCTCATCAGATAAAAAGCTTCTACACAGTGAAGGAATCAATCAACAAAACTAAAAGGCAGCCTACACAATGGGAGAAGATATTTGCAAACAACGTATCTGATAAAGGGTTGGTATCCAAAATCAATAAAGAACTTACCCAGCTCAACACCCAAAAAACAAACAACCTGGTTAAGAAATAGGCAGAAGACATAAATAGACACTTTTCCAAAGAAGACATCCAGATGGGTAACAGACACATGAAATCTCAACATCACTTATCATCAGGGAAATACAAATCAAAACCACAATGAGATACCACTTCACGCCTGTCAGAATGGCTAAAACTAACACCACAAGAAACAACAAGCATTGGCAAGGATGTTGAAGAGGGGGAACCTTCTTGCACTGTTGGTGGGAATGCAAACTGGTGTAGCCATTCTGGAGAACAGTCTGGAGGTTCCTCAAAAAACCAAAAACAGAGCTACCCTACCATCCAGCAATTGCACTATTAGGTATTTACCCAAAGGATACAAAAATACACATTCAAAGGGGCACATGCACCCTAATGTTTATAGCAGCATTATCAACAGCAGCCAAACTATGGAGAGGGCCCAAATGTCCATCAACTGATGAGTGGATAAAGAAGATGTGGTATATATGTACAATGGAATATTACTCAGCCATCAAAAAATGAAATCTTGCCATTTGCAACAACGTGGATGGAGTTAGAATGTATTACGCTAAGCAAAATAAGTCAATCAGAGAAAGACAAATATATGATTTCACTCATGTGGAATTTAAGAAACAAAACAGATGAACATATGGGAAGGGGAAGGAAAAAAGAGTAGAAAGGGAAACAGACCACAAGAGACTCTTAACAATACAGAACAAACTGAGTTGACGAAGGAGGAAAGTAGGAGATGGGCTAGATCGTTCGATGGGTATTAAGGAGGGCACTTGTGATGAGCACTGGATATTGTATGTAAGTGATGAATCACTGAAATCTACTTCTGACACCCATGTTGCACTGTATATTAAAATATAACTAAAATATGAAAAAAGGACTTCTCAAATTAAAAAAAAAATAAACATAATGGTGTGAAACTAGAAACCAATTACAAGAAAAATACTGAAAAAAAAAAAAAACAAAACAACCAAACACATGGAGGCTAAGCAACATGATACTCAACAACCATTGGGTCATTAAAGAACTTACAGAGGAAACCAAAAAATACATGGAGACAAATGAAAATGGAAACACAGCTATCCAAAATTATTGGGATGCAGCAAATGTTCTAAGAGGAACATTTATAGGAATACAGGACTATCTCAAGAAACAAGAAAAATCTCAAACAATCTAATTCTATACTTAAAGGAACTAGAAAAAGAACAAAGCCTGATGTTAGCAAAGGAAGGAACTAATAAAGATTAGAGTGGAAGTAAATGAAATAGAGATAAAAAAAAAAAAACTCAATGAAATCAAGAGCTGTTTCTTTGAAAAGGTAAACAAAATTTGATAAACTTTTAGCTAGACTCATCACGAAAAGAAAGATGAAGACTCAAATATACCAGAAATGAAAAAAGAGAAATAACAACGAACACCACAGAAATACAAAGAATTATAAGAGAATATTATGAAAAATCCTATGCGAACAAATTGGGACAACCTAGAAGAAATGAATAAATTTCTAAAAACATACAGTCTTCCAAAACTGAATCAGGGAAAGGTAAAAAATTTGAACAGACTGGTTAATAGTAACAGAATTGAAAAAAACAAAAAAACAAAGGATCAGATAGTTTCAGAGATAAATTCTACCAAACATTTAAATTTTTTTAATAATTTTTTTAATGCTTACTTATTTTTGAGAAATAGAGTGCGAGCGGGGGAGGGGCAAAGAGAGAGGGGGACACAGATTCCAAAGCAGGCTCCAGGCTCCAAGCTGTCAGCACAGAGCCCGACGTGCGGCTCAAACTGAGGAGCTGTGAGATCATGACCTGAGCTGAGGTTGGACACTTAACTGACTGAGCCACCCAGATGCCCCAGATTTTACCTGCATTTAAAGAAGAGTTAATACCTATTCTTCTCAAACTATTACAAAAAATAGAAGAGGAAGGAAATCTTCAAAATTCATTCTATGAGGCCAGCATTACCCTGATACCAAAACCAGAAAAAGACTACAGAAAAAGAAAACTACAGGCCAACATCCCTGATGAGCATAGATTTAAAATTCCTCAATAAAATATTAGCAAGCTGAATTCAATGATACATTAAAAGCATCATTTACCATGATCAAGTGGGATTCCAGGGATTACAGGGTGGATGAATATTGGCAAATCAGTGTTAATATCACATTAACAAGAGGAAGGATGAAAACCACAATTATCTCATTAGATTAAGAAAAACCATTTGACAAAAGTACAACCTTTGTTCACGATAAAAACTTTCAACAACATTGATTTTAGGGAATATACTTCAAAATAATAAAGGCCATATGTGAAAAACCCATACCTAGCATCATATTCAGTGATGAAAAACAGAACTTTTCCTCTGAGATCAGGAACAAGACAAGGATGTCCACTCTCACCACTTTTATTCATCATGTACTAGAAATCCTAGCTGAGCAATCAGACAAGAAAAAGAAACAAAAGGCATCCAAATTGATGGGGAAGAAGTTAAACTCATTAATTGCCGATGAATGATACTATATATGGAAAACCACCAGAAAACTATAGAATACATGAATTCAGTAAAGTTTCATTAAAATTAATATAATATTAATATAAAGAAACCTGTTGCACTTTTATACATGAATAATAAAGTAGCAGAAAGAGAAATTACGAAAACAATCTCATTGACAGTTGTACCAGAAATAATAAATTATCTAGGGAATTTAAAGAGGTGAAAGACCTATACTCTGAAAACTAGAAGACACTGATGAAAGAAATTGAAGATACCACAAATGTAAAGATATTTTCATGGATTGGAAGAATTAATATTGCTAAAATGTCCATACTACTGAAAGCAATCTACAGATTTAAGTGCAATTCCTATCAAAATACAAATAGCATTTTTCACATAACTGGAACAAATAATCCTAAAATTTGTATGAAACCACAAGATTTTGAATATCCAAAGCAATCTTAAGAATAACCAAGCTGGAGGCACCACGATCCCAGATTTCAGGATCTACTACAAAGCCATGGTACTCAAAACGGTGTCATACTGGCACAAAAACAGACACATAGATCAATGAAACAGAATGGAAAGCCCATACTTACAAGGTCAATTAACCTACAACAAAGGGGACAGAGATGTACAGTCAGGAAAAGATCATCTTTTCAATAAATGGTGCTAAGAAAACTGGACAGTTACATGCAAAAGAATAATATTGGACCACTTTATTACATCATACACAAAAACTCAGAATGGATTAAGGACTTAAATGTGAGATCTGAAACCATAAAATTCTATGTTTTCTAAAAAAAACATAGGTAGTAATATCTTGGACATAATTCTTCCAACATATTTGCAGATATGTCTCCTTGAGCAAGGGGGAAAAAGCAAAAATAAACTGTTGGGACTATACCAGAATAAAAAGCTTTGACACAGCAAAGGAAACTGCCAGCAAAACAAAAAGGCAACCTACTGAATAGGAGAAGATATTTGCAAATGATGTATCTGTTAGGAGTTTATATCCAAAATATATAAAGAACTTAAACAACTCAACACCAAACAACCCAATTTTTTAAAATGGAGAAAGGACCTGAATAGACATTTTTCCAAGGACATAGAGATGGCCAACAGACACACGAAAAAATATTCAACATAATAATCATCAGAGAAATGCAAATCAAAACCACAGTAACATTACCTCACGCTCATTAGGATGGCTACTATCAAAAACAAAACAGAAAATACCAAGTGTTGGTGAGGATGTAGAGGATGACAGATGTATTGGAACCCTTATCCACTAATAGTATCAAAAAGAGAAATACTTAATATATTTAAGAAAGCATAAGATTTATATGCTGAAAACTGCAAAACATTAATAGAAATGAAGAAGGCCTAAGAAATGGAAATATATCCCATGTTCATGGATTAGAAGACTTAATATTGTTAAGACAGCAGTCCTGCCCCAATTGGTCAGATTTAGTGAAAACCCTAACCCAAATTCTAACTGCTGTTTCTACAGAAATTGACAAGCTGATCCTATTTCCCTTATAGAAATCCAAGGGACCTGGAATAGTCAAAACAATCTTGAGAAAGTACAACAAGCTGGAGGACTCAAAGTCCCGTTTTCAAAACTTGCTTCAAAACTACAGTAATCAAGAGAGTATGGTACTGGACAAAGGGTATATATATATGTCAGTGAAGAGAATTGAAGGTCAGAAATAAACACATGTGTCGATTATGAATTTATTTTTTACTTGAGGGCCAAGCTAACTCAAGGGAAAGAATAGTCTTTTCAAGAAATGGTGCTGGAGAATGAGTGGGTCAACCAGGCAATTAGAGAAGAAATTAAAAAATATATGGAAACAAACGAAAATGAAAATACAACAATCCAAACGCTTTGGGACGCAGCGAAGGCAGTCCTGAGAGGAAAATACATTGCAATCCAGGCCTATCTCAAGAAACAAGAAAAATCCCAAATACAAAATCTAACAGCACACCTAAAGGAAATAGAAGCAGAACAGCAAAGGCAGCCTAAACCCAGCAGAAGAAGAGAAATAATAAAGATCAGAGCAGAAATAAACAATATAGAATCTAAAAAAACGGTAGAGCAGATCAACGAAACCAAGAGTTGGTTTTTTGAAAAAATAAACAAAATTGACAAACCTCTAGCCAGGCTTCTCAAAAAGAAAAGGGAGATGACCCAAATAGATAAAATCATGAATGAAAATGGAATTATTACAACCAATCCCTCAGAGATACAAACAATTATCAGGGAATACTATGAAAAATTATATGCCAACAAATTGGACAACCTGGAAGAAATGGACAAATTCCTAAACACCCACACTCTTCCAAAACTCAATCAGGAGGAAATAGAAAGCTTGAACAGACCCATCACCAGCGAAGAAATTGAATCTGTTATCAAAAATCTCCCAACAAATAAGAGTCCAGGACCAGATGGCTTCCCAGGGGAGTTCTACCAGACATTTAAAGCAGAGATAATACCTATCCTTCTCAAGCTATTCCAAGAAATAGAAAGGGAAGGAAAACTTCCAGACTCATTCTATGAAGCCAGTATTACTTTGATTCCTAAACCAGACAGAGACCCAGTAAAAAAAGAGAACTACAGGCCAATATCTCTGATGAATATGGATGCAAAAATTCTCAATAAGATACTAGCAAATCGAATTCAACAGCATATAAAAAGAATTATTCACCATGATCAAGTGGGATTCATTCCTGGGATGCAGGGCTGGTTCAACATTCACAAATCGATCAACGTGATACATCACATTAACAAAAAAAAAAGAGAAGAACCATATGATCCTGTCAATCGATGCAGAAAAGGCCTTTGACAAAATCCAGCACCCTTTCTTAATAAAAACCCTTGAGAAAGTCGGGATAGAAGGAACATACTTAAAGATCATAAAGGCCATTTATGAAAAGCCCACAGCTAACATCATCCTCAACGGGGAAAAACTGAGAGCTTTTTCCCTGAGATCAGGAACACGACAGGGATGCCCACTCTCACCGCTGTTGTTTAATATAGTGCTGGAAGTTCTAGCATCAGCAATCAGACAACAAAAGGAAATCAAAGGCATCAAAATTGGCAAAGACGAAGTCAAGCTTTCGCTTTTTGCAGATGACATGATATTATACATGGAAAATCCAATAGACTCCACCAAAAGTCTGCTAGAACTGATACATGAATTCAGCAAAGTTGCAGGATACAAAATCAATGTGCAGAAATCAGTTGCATTCTTATACACTAACAATGAAGCAACAGAAAGACAAATGAAGAAACTGATCCCATTCACAATTGCACCAAGAAGCATAAAATACCTAGGAATAAATCTAACCAAAGATGTAAAAGATCTGTATGCTGAAAACTATAGAAAGCTTATGCAGGTAATTGAAGAAGATATAAAGAAATGGAAAGACATTCCCTGCTCATGGATTGGAAGAATAAATATTGTCAAAATGTCAATACTACCCAAAGCTATCTACACATTCAATGCAATCCCAATCAAAATTGCACCAGCATTCTTCTCGAAACTAGAACAAGCAATCCTAAAATTCATATGGAACCACAAAAGGCCCCGAATAGCCAAAGTCATTTTGAAGAAGAAGACCAAAGCAGGAGGCATCACAATCCCAGACTTCAGCCTCTACTACAAAGCTGTCATCATCAAGACAGCATGGTATTAGCATAAAAACAGACACATAGACCAATGGAATAGAATAGAAACCCCAGAACTAGACCCACAAACGTATGGCCAACTCATCTTTGACAAAGCAGGAAAGAACATCCAATGGAAAAAAGACAGTCTCTTTAACAAATGGTGCTGGGAGAACTGGACAGCAACATGCAGAAGGTTGAAACTAGACCACTTTCTCACACCATTCACAAAAATAAACTCAAAATGGATAAAGGACCTGAATGTGAGACAGGAAACCATCAAAACCTTAGAGGAGAAAGCAGGAAAAGACCTCTCTGACCTCAGCCGTAGCAATCTCTTACTCGGCACATCCCCAAAGGCAAGGGAATTAAAAGCAAAAGTGAATTACTGGGACCTTATGAAGATAAAAAGCTTCTGCACAGCAAAGGAAACAACCAACAAAACTAAAAGGCAACCAACGGAATGGGAAAAGATATTTGCAAATGACACATCGGACAAAGGGCTAGTATCCAAAATCTATAAAGAGCTCATCAAACTCCACACCCGAAAAACAAATAACCCAGTGAAGAAATGGGCAGAAAACATGAATAGACACTTCTCTAAAGAAGACATCCGGATGGCCAACAGGCACATGAAAAGATGTTCAACGTCGCTCCTTATCAGGGAAATACAAATCAAAACCACACTCAGATACCACCTCACGCCAGTCAGAGTGGCCAAAATGAAGAAATCAGGGGACTATAGATGCTGGAGAGGATGTGGAGAAACAGAAACCCTCTTGCACTGTTGGTGGGAATGCAAATTGGTGCAGCCGCTCTGGAAAGCGGTGTGGAGGTTCCTCAGAAAATTAAAAATAGACCTACCCTATGACCCAGCAATAGCACTGCTAGGAATTTATCCAAGGGATACAGGAGTACTGATGCATAGGGGCACTTGTACCCCAATGTTTATAGCAGCACTCTCAACAATAGCCAAATTATGGAAAGAGCCTAAATGTCCATCAACTGATGAATGGATAAAGAAATTGTGGTTTATATACACAATGGAATACGTGGCAATGAGAAAAAATGAAATATGGCCTTTTGTAGCAACATGGATGGAACTGGAGAGTGTTATGCTAAGTGAAATAAGCCATACAGAGAAAGACAGATACCATATGGTTTCACTCTTATGTGGATCCTGAGAAACGTAACAGAAACCCATGGGGGAGGGGAAGGAAAAAAAAAAAAAAGAGGTTAGAGTGGGAGAGAGCCAAAGCATAAGAGACTGTTAAAAACTGAGAACAAACTGAGGGTTGATGGGGGGTGGGAGGGAGGGCAGGGTGGGTGATGGGTATTGAGGAGGGCACCTTTTGGGATGAGCACTGGGTGTTGTATGGAAACCAATTTGACAGTAAATTTCATATATTAAAAAATTAAAAAAATTAAAAAAAATTAAAAAATTAAAAAAAAAAAAAGAAATGGTGCTGGAACATTTGAATATCCACATGTAAGAAATGAAGTTGGGTTTCTACCTCATGTCATATACAAAAATTAACTCAAAATGGACCCATACCTAAATGTAACAGCTAAAACAGTAAAACTCTTAGAAGAAACATAGAGATAAAATCTCATGACCTTGGATTTGGCAGTAGATTCTTAAAAATGATATCATCAGCAAAAGCATCAAAAGAAAAAATATAGATAAATTAGATTCTATCAAAAGTAAAAACTTTTGTGCTTTTCAGAGAACACTATCAGGGCCCCCTGGGTAGCGCTCAGTCAGTTAAGCATCCAACTCTTGATCTCAGGGTTTTGAGTTCAAGGCCCACACTGGGCTTTGAGCTTCACATGAAGCCTACTTAAAAAGGTGGAGGAGGTGTATGGGTGGCTCAGTTGGTTAAGTGTCAGATTCTTGATTTCAGCTCAGGTCATGATCTCATTTGTGAACTACCAAGAAAGTGAAAAGACAACATATAGAATGGGAGAAAGTATTTGCAGATCAGGTATCTGATAAATCTTTAGTATTTAGAATATATAAAGAACTCTTACCAATCAACAAAAACATAACCCATTTTTTTAAAGTGGGCAAAGGATTTAAATAGACATTTCTCCAAAGAAGATGTACAAATGGCCAATGAACACATGAAAAGATGCTAAACATCATTAGTCATTAGGGCTGTGCAAACCAAAATCACATGACACTTCACACCCACTAGGATGCATGTAAATTTTTTTTTTTTTTGCAAAAAGGAAAATAGGATAGTTTTTAATAAACTATAAGCTAGGATCAAATACTGTAACATGCTAGGACATGAATGAACCTTGAAAACATTATGCCAAGTGAAAGAAGCCAGAAACAAAGGCCACATATTGTATGATTTCATTGCTATGAAATGTCCAGAAAAGGCAGTCCATAGACACAGAAAGTAGATTGGCTTTTGTCAGGTCTAGGGAAAAGGAAGGAGTAGTGACTGCTAATAAGTAAGTTTCCTAGTGGGGTAAGGAAATGCCCTGGAATTAGATAATGGTAATGGTTGTATAACCTCATGAATATACTGGTATTACTGAATTGTACATTTTAAATGGTGACTTTTATGGTATTTGAATTTCAATTTAAAAAAAAGTTAAAGTCGGGGTGCCTGGGTGGTTCAGTTGGTTAAGTGTCTGGCTCTCGGTTTCGGCTCAGGTCATGATCTCACGGTTCGTGAGTTCAGGCCCCATGTCACACTCTGTGCTGGCAGTGCGGAGTCTGCTTGGGTTTCTCTCTCCCTCTCTCTCTCCCCCTCTCCTGCTCACACTCTCTCTCTCTAAATAAACTTTAAAAAACTTTAAAAGTATGTATATCTATCACCACACCTAGTTACAAATTTAAAAAAAAAAAAGTCAAAGTCAAGCTTGATAGCCATTTTAGCTGGTAAAGATACTAGCCCTACCATTCCGAAGATGACAGAAGAAACAGGGGTTTGGGTTTAAAAAAATAACCTCAAATAATCGTTATCATAAGAACTAGAATTTGTTGCATTGTATTCTACACAACTGGAAACCCGTATAACTCATGATTTTGACCACTAGCCAATTTCAAATCTAGTCTCTTACATCTTTTAAAACAAAGAGATAAAAAAAAGTAAAAGTGCCTCTAGGGTAACCACCTTAGAAGCAGAAAGGAGCCTTTTTTTTTTTTTTTAACTGTTCCTCTTCTGGTTTGAGTTTAGGGAGCAGGTTAGAAGGCAAGGCATTGTGCCATGCAAGAGAAAGGTAATATTTCTTCAGATATACAGGGGAGCCTGAAATGTTGATCCCACCAGAGCAGCTGACTACACAGCTGCTCTCCCAGCCAGCAGTCTCCCGTTAACCCCTTGTGTGTAGTCCAGATGTTTCCATTTTCTGTGTGTTCTGAAAGGGAATGCCAGGAAGATGCACTGCTCTTAGGATCATCTCTTCCTGGTCATCTACTCAGCACTCTTGTCATTGCCTCTCTTAAAACGTGTTGATTACTTGTTGATTCAGAGGTCTGTATAGCGGTTTCTAGGTGTACCTATCTAGGAAACAGCAAGATTAATTTGGTATAATTGTAAAATGTTTCTGTAGAGGGAGAATGCATAATTGTTATGTTGTCATTTTCTAAGTACTTACAAATCAAATATTAGATAATTCAGGCTGGAATTTTGTTAGAGAATAATGTCAAAGTTTATTGAGTTATAAATTCCAGAAACAAGCTTTTGCCTAATTTTTAAAATCTTCTCTTAACTCTTCTGACAGCTCTCTCCTTATTAACAATTTCCAAAAAGTAGTGATGCCGTGTTCGTTTCTGTAGGTTATTTTAACAAGCTGAGATTCTCTGAAGATGATAATATACTTAGAGGGTCTTCTAGTACCTTCACATTCTACTCTAACTTAACTGGGACCTATAAAATGTACCAAGAATTCTTTATAAGCCGTTTGGAACAATAGACTGGAAACATTGGGGTAGTTTAGATGATGGGAATAGATAACAGGGAAGATCTATGTGAATATTTATCCCTTCATTTTCACGCTATCTAGAGTATCAGTCTTTCCATTTGAAATGTCTAGTGTGTGTTTTGCTTTAGATGTAACTTTTGACTTCTGTTTTCTTTTAATGGTTACTTTACCATCTAAATAGTGACCAAGTATCATTTGTAAATTTGTTTCTGTTGGTCTTTGCTAGGAAATATATTTTGCCAGGAACACATTTGCTAACAATACATACTGACTGGATGGCTCTACTTTGGGCTTAGTGAATTTAAGAATCCTGTATATATAAGTAGAAGTAATACCTTATACCTTTAAAAGAGTCAGTTGCTGGTTTTTGTTTTACTGTTGAAAACTTTTAAGGTTTGGAGATGTAATTTTGTTTCACACATTGGTTCGTGTTTATCATGTCTCCACACCTCATTTTGACTAATTTTAGTTTGAGCATTCGTTCTGGATTGGTTCGTATATTTTAGTGATGTTCAGGCTAAAAGAGTAAGTCAGTACTGCTAATAAAATGAGAAAAATCCGGGTACAAAGAACATGTTTTTCCAGTAAAGTAGTCACAGCCCATCAGACACTGACTGGGACATGTTTCTCCAGAACCAGAGTCCGTTCCACGTGACTTTTACTTGCTAGGGATCTTGTGGCCTGACTGGCCTCTACTGAACTCTGGGGCTCCTTATGGCCCCATCTGAGATCACTGCTCTTTTAAAAAATATTTAAAAGTTTATGAGACTTTTAAAAAATATCCCTAATTCTTTTAGAAGTGACATTCTTTAATAAAATATTTTATATTCTTTTTGCGACCTTTATTTTTGATTAAATTCATAATGCGTTGTTAACTAAACAAATTGACGATCTGCATACCTCTAGACATTTCTAGACATGTCTAGAGGTATGAAGATTTTCAATTTCCCAGGATTTTCTGAGTGTACATAATAGTACATTCTTGAAGAATACCATGTAAGTATCTAAGAATTAGAAACATTTTTTATTTAGTAGTACTAAAGAGTATAATTTGAAACATTTTCAGAATATATTTTGAAAATCCTCAAAATGATAGTGGAAAATGACACCTGTGGTTTCATTACAAGATATATTTTAACTAATAATCTGTTTCCTTTAGGGTTTAATGAAGAAATTCATTCGATGTTCTACCCGTGTAACTGTGGGAACTATTAAAAAATTTTTAAGTTTAAAACTAAAACTTCCAAGTTCTTATGAGGTAAGTTAACAATACAATCTTGATCATTTTGATAATTCTAATCTGAAGTAAAATTTTAACAAAAGTAAAAATTAACAATAATTTTGTGGAAACCTGGGTTATTTTCATGTTAAAAATTAATTTTGAGAATGTAATATTCTGTTTATGTAATGTGTATTTGTTAACATCCTGACTAAAACATACAAATGCATTTAGTGTTTTACCATTAGAGGAGATACCTAAATAATATTAAGTGATCCAAAAATAAATATCTCAACTAACTGGACTTTAATGCCAACATGCTTTAGGGTCTTTTTTTTTTTTTTTTTTTTTTAATCTGAGACCTTTGAGATCCAGTTTTACCAATTCTTTATAGACTTCTTTTTCAGAATGTAAAACATTGTCTTTTTATGAAAAGGGATTTTACAAATAGTGTTCCTTTAATTATGTGATTTGCAAAAGTGATATTGTTTAGCAGAAGGTAAAACCAATGTAATTGCATCTGCATAAATGCGGTCTACCAGTTTCCTTACAGGAGAGATAAATTGCCCTGATATTGATCACAGCACAGCTTGTAATGTGTTCAATGTTTAGAGAATGTTTAAGATGCTAGAATTACAGCTATAACATAATGAGATACGGTTACCATTTCTCACCTGCCCAAATGGCAGTCTTACAACTTCTATTAATTTTCTCTTCCTCCCCTTTGGGTTCTGAGAATAGCTTCTGAAAAAACTAAAGACCAAACTAGTGTTCTGTGTAAACAAAGACATCAAAGGCAACATAGTTCTTCAGGCTTAGGTATAGTAATATTAATATGAATAGTTTATCATAGTAGAAATAAAATAGGATTTGAACATAGGCATTGACAGGTATTAAGACTATATTATGAGGAAGCCTCTGATCCTAAATTTATTTAAAAACTTCTCTCAGACAACTAATTAATCTATGGATTAAAAATTCTTACTGTGGTTTGGTCCCACACATATTAAAACATTTCCAGAGACATCAACTTTTACATTAGGGAAAAAAAGTATGAGAGTTAATCAAAGCCCTATGTACTTGGTAAAGTAAAAGATAACAATTTATAGATACAACAGTGAAAATAGAAAATGAAACTGTTTTTGTACTTTATTATCTTCTTACAAAATACCACATGCAGTTTTATTTCCTTACTTTTAGGTGTGACTCAATTATTTTCTAGTTTCCAGGAAGTTGTTAGAGCTGAGAGGATGATTTCTCTCACAGTCTTACTGCCGGCACTTATCATCTCTCTCCATAGAAAACAGCAAGGGAGGAGACTCAGTCCACTGACAGCTCCTTGTCTATCCCAGTGTAAAGGACTTTTCCTGTGATTTTTAGAAGGATTTACTGGTTCCTGCCTTATTTTGCTGTCTTAACATATAGGGTGATGTAGTAATGAAATACTTATGAGCTGAAGCCTTTTGCAACGGCATTGCTCATTGGGGGAGATAGTTTCATTTGTAAATGACAACAGAAGCAGCATACCGAATTAGGGATTGCATCCTAAATCTCTTTACTTCTTTGCTTATGAGTTTATTTTACAGGCAAGATTAAAAAAAAAAAAAAAAATCATCGGGGCACCTTGGTGGCCCAGTCAGTTAAGCATCTGGTGCTTGATTTCAGTTCAGGTCATGATCTCACAGTTCGTGGGTTCAAGCCCCACATCAGGCTCTGTGCTGACAGTGAAGAACCTGCTTGGGATTCTCTCTTTCTCCCTCTCTCTGCCCCTCCTGTGCTCTCTGTCTCTCTTTGAAATAAATAAAATAAACTTAAAAAAATAAAAAAAACTATTTTGTCTTTTTAAAAATGTCTAAAAAACATTTTGAGGTCCATGTAGGTCACCATAAATCATCAAAAAATCAATATAATTTAGCTAAACATTTGTGTAATACAATTGGAACTCTACTCATTTTAGACTTTTAAAGTTCAGGACTCTCTAATCTCTATCTAGCCAAACACAGAATTATTTAAAACCCATTCTTCTTCCCCCTTTCCACACTTTAAATTAAACTCTTATCAGTTTGCTTTTAATAGCTAAAGAACTGAAATGTTTTACTTTGGGGGCCTATGATAAATGTTTGTTTATGTTTTGTTGAATTGGCAAATCATAGCCACAGTTCTTGGGGCCTTCTTAATTAAGGATTTGGGGGGTTGTTTGGTTCCTGCAACTCTAGAGCAAAAGTGAGCTTTGAAACACGCAACCTTTTTTGAAGTTTGATGCAAGGTGAGAAGAGGGTCCTGGAAGTATTATGCAAGTTACCAACCAAGCAAAACAGGCCAGAGAGCCCTAGAAGACACAGGCCTGTGGCGTGGTCCTAACTGTTCTGTCGACTTAGCTACAGGTAATTACCAGAAGTTCTCATATGCCTTGACGTCCCCAAAAATCTTGTATCCACATTCATTCATTTACCCTCTTGGAATACAAACTAATGAGAGGAAAGCAAGTCCTCTAAATCTTGGGAAGGTGAAAGGATTCTGAGAGGTGAGCTCATAAGCCCCAGGTGCTGTGAGGTCTCCACAGTTCCTCCTCATTCTGTAAGAGACAATCCTGGAAATATGTCTAAACCTGTAAGTGCACAGAGACATGGACTAAAAAAATCTTACACTGCATTTCAAAATTATGTGTATAGACTTGAGTGACAGGTATGTGGGACAAGACAAGCAGTCCTTCATGTTACTTCTATCTGAATTAATACTTATGAGATGGACCAGTGCTTTTAATAAAAATATTCAATGCTCTTTTTAAATAATGGATAATACCTCTATTTTTTATAACTATTTGAATCTTTTTTTGAAATTTGGAAAAAAGTTTAAGACACGAACTACTTACGTTAATGGATCTGTATTCTTTTTAAAGTTGGATGTGCTGTGCAATGGTGAAATTATGGGGAAGGATCACACTATGGAATTCATCTACATGACAAGATGGCGACTAAGAGGCGAAAACGTAAATTGCTTTTATATTTACCTATGTGTATATTTAGTTCTATGTCATTTTATTACTCATATTTAACAGTATTACTTAGAAACAAAAAAACTAGCTTGGGAAAGAGAAGAAACTGATTCCTTTTACTGTTTACGCCCAGCTACTCCATGCTAATTGGTCCCAAGTACAAGACCAAGGTCTGTGTTAAATATGGTTTTGTTATATTGAAGGTGAGTTAAAAGTCCCATCTAAATATGTTCAGAACTCTGCTAACCTCAAGACAGAGAAGATGGCATGTACATGATTTTAAACCCCGGTAAAATACGGGAATTTCTAACTATATGGAGTTGAGTGGGGAGACTAAGTTTTGCCATGATTAGTACGTCTAATGGTTGATGTTATTTTTTGGTTGTGCTAGAAGGAACTGATAGGGTAGAATCTAGGTTATCCTTTTTTTCAGGTACCTCCTTTTCGTGAAAGTGTAAAATCGGAACAAAGGGTAAGTGAGTTTGCAGTGGTTTCTGATGCCAGAATTAGACTATTGTGAGTTAGACCCTAGACAATATGGGAGAAATGATTTAAAAGGAGAAAACCTGAGAAAAATCCAAGAAACCCCAAAGGAGAATTTTATATTTTGAAATGTATCTTTGCTTAGGGTTAATGAGAAGGTTCAAGCATATCTTACCTGAGTTATATATTACATTGATATTATGGAAATCCGAGGGACTAGGGATTATGACACTGATATAGATCAGTGAGGAATGTAGTAGTGATGCTACCAGAAATTCTCTTCATAATCTGAGTACATGAATCCACATTGAGATTGACTAGAAGGTTGTGCTAGGTGACCTACAAGGTCCTCTCAGACATCGAGACTCTGTGGTGGTTATGGTATAATATGTCATACTTCTAAACTGTCTGTAGTTTTAATCTCTCTAATAAGCTAGGCTTTATTACATTTTTGTGAAAACCTAAGTTATGAAAGAATACTAAAGAAACATAACCTCAGTCAAGGACAAGTGATACAGAATCTGAATATAATGAGGGTTGCCATATTCCAGTGGTTCAAAAACATACTTGTGTGGATTGGAAACATCTATGGAACGTTAATGAAACAGACCCCAAAAAAATCATTTTTGTGTGTTCTGTTCAATGGATAGGATAATTGGCTACATTTTCCAGAAATGTCTTGATATAATGATAAACGAAGCACCTAACTTCTAAGGTCAGACTTTTTTTTTCTGAGTTCTACTTGGGTAAAATCTTCCTTTTGAGGTGGAATTCTCATGACCGGGAAGAAGAAATGATGTTTGAGGACCAGTCACCAGAGAGTTATGTGCCCTAGAAAACCATATTAGACCTCTCTAAGCCTCATCTTTTAAAAACCAAATCTAATTATCTTTGTATTTGGTAAATTACTACTTGACTTTCGAGGATATTTTATAGTTTTTTTTTTTTTTTTTTTTAAATGGTTCTACATACATCACCCTCACTGAATCCTTCCAGCCAAAGTGTTTCGGGTCCCAGGTGCAGCTAAACAGAGGTAGTCAGTTCTTTCTTACCCAGCACAGTTGGGGCCTAGACATTGTGATAGTACATATAATTTCGTAACGATATAATTGCAGCTTTCTTTCTTTGATAAGTCATTGGGCATTTTAAGTACGTGTTAATGATTTTCAGACACTATGAATGGGTTTGCCTTAGGGTTGAAGAGATGTAAGAAGTCATCCACTGCGAGACCTCTGCTAGCACTCACTTGTCCTTCACACGACCCCCTTCCCAGCAGTCGCCCACACTGCCAGTTATTTTAATGTCAAAGTGTGAAGGAGCTAATGCATAGAAATTGATATTAATAGACCATCAGTTAAATCAGTCTTTACTACAGTTATGTTTCTGATTACACGTGTTTGACAGTTTAAATTCCTTGGTTGTTTAAGGCATATTTTAATAAAAGTTGCTTGGAAAAATGGTTCGGTACCTTATGATTTTTCATTCCAGTAAAAACGAAACCAATAAATAGAAAAGTTAACCACATTTTATATTTAGTACAATGGTAAAGTAATATATTAGCCCAATTAATTTTTTCAGCACGACAGCCCTGTTTTTTGTTTGCTCTCCTCCAAGCCTGTTTGCCCCTCAGTCTTCACAATCTCAATATTCCAAAATTTGTCATCCCATTTTTCCAGTTTCTCACACCAAAATCCTTGAAGTCAGTCCTCACTAGTTTCTTTTTCTTTCATCTATCCTTAGCAGATTCTGTGACCTCTGCTATCAGAACACCATCATCAGACTCCAGTTATATCTTACTACCTCCACTCTGCCACGCTCATCCCAGCCACTGTCACCATTTTCCAGAACATCTGTAAAAATCTCCTGCCTGAGCTCCATGCTTCCACTCTTGCCTCCACCTGGGGTCCACGTACTGTCTTTGGCCGGCATAGCGATCCTCCTAAAACAAGTTAGAATATGTCGCTTCTCTGCTCCGAGCTCTCCAGTGACCTCTAATCTCACTTAGGTAAAAACTGAAGTCCTTCCAGGGACCTGTAGATACTGACCCCCATAATTTTCCCCAGACATCTCTCTGATCCTATGCTTTACTTTCCGTTGGTCATCACATTCTGACCCCACTCACTCCTGTTTCCTCTAACATGCCAGGCTTTCTCCTGCCACCCTAGGTATCCACCTATTTTCTTTACCCTCTTCACTTAAAAGAATTTTGCTTCTATATCACCTTCTCAGTGAGGGCTCTGACCTTCCTTAATATCACAACCACCGCTCCCATTCTGGCATTCTCCTAATCTGTTTTCAGGTTTGACTGTTTTCCGTAGTATTTTTTTCATACCATCTGACACACTATGCCACTTAGTTATGTTATTATTTGTCCCCCAACTAAAATGTAATCTGAGGATGGGGATGATTATTTGTTCCCTGCTGAGTCTCCAGTAGCTAGAGCAGTGCCTAGTACAAATACTCAAAAAATATTTGTTCAAAGAATAAATTAAATGCAGAGTTTGTCTTTTATAAGGTAATAGTTATGCAAAATATATCCTAAAGATCATCTCATTTATTTGGATCTCCATTTCCCATTTGTTTTCTGTTAAACAGATTTTAAATTTTGGCTCATGTTCCAATTAATGAGGAGTTATTATAATAATAATTGGTGAATTCTGACAGTTGGAGTGAATGGAAAAATAAGCAACAAAACAGTCATTTCTTGATCAAGCCCCTACTAATGTACTTGTTGCAGTCACATCTGTCCCCATCTCTGCCCCCACTCTGTCCCCATCAGTGCCCCTCCACTGCCAGCGGGATGCCAGGATGTCGGTCTGAAAAGTTCACATGATCTACTGCTTTTGCTACCTGGCTGTGCCTCCTGCTGGGGTCAGCCGATTTCCTACCTTGTGATTTCTTTTACTTGTTTCTGGTACTTTTTTACGGTCAATATTTTGATCTACCTGGGATTTATTTCCTTACACACACATACCTACCACTAGGCTAAGACTCAGGCTCCTGGGTGACTCAGTCGGTTAAGCAACTGACTCTTGGTTTTGGCTCAGGTCATGGTCTCATGGTTCACAAGATGGAGCCCTGTGTTGGACTCTGTGCCGATAGCCTAAAGCCTGCTTGGGATTCTGTCTCTCCCCCTCTCTTTCTTCCCCTCCCCAGCTCACACGTGCTCTCTCACTCTCTCAAACATTTAAAAATTTTCTATTAAAAAAAATAAACCAAGACTAAGACTAAATTATTCTAAGATTTTTTTGCCAAAAATATCATTCATTGAATAATCCATACTTTATCTCCATGTTTTGAGCTGTCAGCATTATCTATGCAGATGTTACCTGTACATGTTTATACACACACAGGTATGTGCATTGTGTTCCTGGACATTGTTTTGTTCTTCTGAGTGGGTCTTATCCCTGCACCACATTACACATCATATATAGTTTTTATAAAAATCTGATCACATACCACCCCTAATTTAAAGCCCCTAAGTTGTCCATTTTCTTTGGGATAAGTCTGAATAAAGTTCAGACTAATTTATAAGGCAAATAGGTTGTTTCTATCCTAGGTTGCTCCTTATTACCCTTTTAAAAATTGTGTTGGCTCGCTTTACCCATTTGTTTTTTCAGATGAGCTCTAGAATGGGACTGTGATTGGCACTGGAAGAAATTTTTAGGTTGACTTGGCTAGAATTGGCATCTTGGCAACTGTTTTCTTCTCTTCGGTGCCGTGGGGTGTTTCTCGTAGGGCTATGTTCTCCTGGGTCTCTGAGTAAACCCTGTGGCTGTCTTCCCTTTTTACACAGGATGCTGCCCTGCCCCCTGGCTCTTCTGCCTCAGGCAAGGCCAGTCCTACTCCAGTCACCTCCTGACTTTAGACCTACATCTAGACTCCCAGGAAGAATCTCAGAGAAGCCAGCTTTGCCTCCGCTTCTCCAGGGCTGCAGCGCACCTCCGGTGCCACAGGGCCTCGGTGCCGCTTCTTCCTCCTGGGGCAGCTCCCCTTCAGACTCGGTCTGTTTTCTCAAGTCCTAGCACTTTCTGAATTCTTCAGTGTGATGCATTTTTAAAAGGTTTTTATCATTAGGAATCAAACATCTGGTTGCACTTAGCAAATCCTTAAGAGATTTTTCAGTTCATAACGATACTGCCGCCTGAAGATGTTATACTCAGGATTGGTGTTTCATCTTTTGCTTATGAATGGGAGAAAATGTACCTGTTTTAAAAGCCAGTGCTTCTCAAACTTTAATGTGAATAGAAATCATGTGGGGATCTTGGTAAAATACAGATTCTGACTCAGTAGGTCTGGGGTGGGGCCCAAAATTCTGCATTTGTAACAAGCTCCCAGGGAATGCCAGTGCATCTGATCTTTGGACCATCCTTTGAGTAATAGAACTTTAGGAAACGTGATCCATGACCACTGGCTTGCCTGTGGCTTCCATATCTGTAAATTGAGGGTATAGAATCACAGAATCTGATCTCAATCTAGAAGGGACTTAGTTGTTTAGACTAATCACCAATAATACATGATCCTGTTATAATATCCAGGGTTCGTCACAGTTCTGAAACATAAACGGACTCATATGTACTCTTCTGCAACTTTTTTTTATCATTTGATGATGTGTCTTATGGAGAATCAACAAACTTTGATACAATTCTTTATACCACATTGATAGTATTCCATTTGTGTGTCTGTAGCATAATCTGATTAACACACTCCTTTGGTGGAAATTTAGACTTTTTCGAGGTTTTTTTAACATTACAAGCAATAGTTACTCCAGTACATAGATCTTTTTACACATGTGCAAGCATATTCATTGGTTAGATTCCAGGTGTGGGATTTACAAGAGTATGCATATTTAACTTTTTGGTAGATAATAACTATCCTCTTAAAAGATTTTAGCAGTGTATAATTCTACCAGTAATACACGAGAGTGCCCATTTTCTGACACCCTCACCAACACAGCATATTATCAATTTTGTATTTCTTCTGTGAAGTTTCTTTTCTTATCAGTTGCCTTGTTGTTTTTCTATTGTGGTGTTTGTCTTTTCCTTACTAACTTCTAAGAGCTCCTTATGAATTCCAGAAATAAATCTCTGGTCATATGTGTTGTAGCCATTTCCTCCCAGTTGTGTTCTGCTTCCTAGTTTTGACTCAGTTTTTTGATCCCTAAAATTTGAGTAACAATACTTGTCTCGAAATGTCTTAGTAAGAATGAAATACCATGTAATAAAGTACGGCAGAATGCCTGACATAATAAATGTTAGTAAGTTTACGAATAGCTTATGTATCTTACATTTTACTATTATTGTAACTCTCTCTCCTCCTCTCATCCCTGAGAGCTTACTTACTATTCCTATCTTCCCATTCGGCCTCAGCTTTCGTCATGAGCTCGTGTTCTTCCTGCTCTCCTTTTCTCGGGTAGGTTGAATACTAAGTCTCAGTACAGCCCATCTTTCCCAGATGATCCTGGTTGATTTTAGGTCTTGTAGCAAAAGCCCCTGCCAGGACGTACCTACAGTTACTGTACCACATTTGTCTTACTTTGCGTTATTTGCATTATTAAGCACTTTTAGGAAAAACAAACATCCTTCATGGCTGGTACCAAAAGAGATTAATGGGAAAAAATAATCATCACTCTAGCGAAATAGCCTCTTTTTACCTGAACTCTTCCCTTAAATGCTGTTTGGGACTCGGCACAGTTGAGGACGTGCAAGGTCTGATAGGCCAGGGCATGGGGACTCCAGAGTGAAAAGGGAAGGTTGCCAGGGCATATCCTTACAGCATGTTGGTGAACCCTGGACACAAAGTCAAGAACTCACTTCTGGAAAAAATTGCTAGTCTTTTGAGGAAATGGATAATTTCTAACATTTTATTTAAAAGGCCACCAATACATTTGTTTGAATCATTGCTTACTTTAATATTCTTTCAAAAAGGTGGCTTGCTTTGGCTAGATTTATCCTGGTTAATTTACACCTCACGTATTTTTTATGCATTTTTCCCCATTTTGAAGAGACATACAATGTTGAACTCATATATACATAAGTTTAAAGTATATAATCTCAATTATAATGTTTACGTTTAATAAGTATTTAACTCAGTATTGAAAAATCAAGATTTGGGAATGATTTCTTTCTTTAAATATGAATGGTTAAACTGTTAGAACTTAGCAGGTTTACAAATGAATCCACTCAGTAGTTTTAAGATGTGTTCATTCATTGATTTACTCACAAAACCTTCTGTGAGAAGCTGCTGTGTGCCGCTCAAGGAGCTCACAATCTCATGCTATTAAAATAGAGACAGAGACTAAACACCTCATCTGAGCAACATGAAGAGCCTAACCTAATACGTAAAATGGACCTCTTACAGGTTGGGGCAAGGCTCATGCCCCTTTCAGAGTTCCTGAGGTCCTTAAGCAGTGTTCCTTTCACGGGTAGTGGAAAGGAGAGCTAAGCGAGATCAATCACAGGAAGGGGTGGAAGAAAGAGAATACCCTTCCTGGACTGAAGATGTGAGGGTTTTCCCAGAAATCATTATTTGAAGAGGAAATGGAAAGGATAGCCACCATTTTGGTAAATATTTGCAGAATAGTAACAAAACTGATATTTTAGATACTAAAGTTGTTTCAAGCTACGTTTTACCAGCCACTAAGTTCTTAAAATCTTTTTTTTTTTTTTTTTCCAAAAACAACTACCATATTTTGGAAAGTGTTTACTTAAACTAATCATGTTGACTCATGTTTGACGTTAAGATAGTTTAAATAATCAGTTTTAAATATGTATCCAGTTGTGGATGCCTCTTATCTGATGAGTTCATCTCCTCCGCAGTTTCGGTGTCTGAACTGCTCAGCTTCGCAAGTCTGCTCTCAGGATGGCCCTTTGTATCAGGTAAGAGGCACTCACGACTGTACATATGACCCTGACGATGCCCGCCAAGATGGTGATCGCTCTCATCCCAAACTCAAGTTTCTAAGACATGTCACTTTGCCAAACTAATATTTATTTGAGCTACAAAACGTCATTTTTCAATTTACGTCCCCAAATTTCCCATTATTTTAGTTATCTTGCATTATCTATTTAATTTCACAGAACTAAAAAATGAAATCATAAATATTAAGGCCATTATTTAGGAGTCAGAAATTTTCAATAATTACTAGTTTCAGCCCTTGAGAAATCTCTGCTCCATATTGGATCTCTGCTCCATACTTAACACTTCTTTGTGGAAGTTTTTGTTTGTTTGTTTTTTGTGTTTTAATCAGTCCCCTACAAGCGAAAGATGCAACGCCGGGTTAGGTGAGGCTCAGCAGCGGCAACAGCCACATGTAACTGTGAGCTTGCTCGGGTCACTTAATACAGATGATAGTGGACAAGTTTTAAAACGCACTGACAAAGACTCTCCTCAGATGCACATTCCAGTTATCTAATAAAAGTACATCTTCTATTGGGATGATGAGTTGTACTGATGCTTCTGCCTTTAACCGTAACTCCCACATGTGTGGTTTTATGCTTTCACTCTTGGCACTGATGTCTGTTCCTTAGAAATAAAGATGTTCTTAAACTCCCATCTAAAGTATCAGAGAAGAACCGGAATAAGATCGGATTTTTAAAAATCCTCACAAATTCCCTTTTCTTCCTTCAACACTTCATTATGGATTATATGGTCCTGTCGCAGAGTTGAACTTGTGATTAACAGGATGCACCTTTAGCCAAAATTCAGCTACAAGTTTTCAAGGGAAAAGTTATCACTTTTTTTATTTCAAGAAAATATTATGTGTATACTCTTTACACTATTTCATTTTTAAATTAAAAAAAAATTTTAAATTCCACCAAATGGACAGTTTTCTAGGAAAATACCAGTGGACCAAAATTCAGCCACGAAGAAAGAAAATTTAAATCTGTAAGCCATGAAAGAAAATAATTATTCAAAAATTACTTCCTCAAAGGATGCCTAAATAGCTTGATGGTCATGCTCTCTCCAGTTTTCAAGCAATAGATCATTCCCATTGTAAACTGTTTTAAATTATTGAAAAAGATGGAATTCTTTTCAAATTTATTTTACAAAAGTAACATAATTATGATACCAAAAACTGACAGAAAACCCCCAACTAGAAAACCAGTATCAATCTCATTTTGAATACAAAGACGATAAGTAATATACTAAAAGAATAATAAACCAAGACTAAATAGTATTTTTATCAGAAATGGAAGAATGGCTTAATATTGGGGGGAAGGAAGTAATATATATTATGTAATATAAACATATTTTATATATATACACACACACAGAGTCCAATAAAAACCATCAGTAGATACTGAAAAGGCATTTGATAAAATTCACTAAGTCCCAGTTTTTCCTACCAGCTTATTTTAAAAGTTTTCCAAAAAACAAAACAATTGAAATAATACAAACGAATATCCTTTACTTGTGCTTAGATTTTACCAGTTAACATTTTGCTACATTTTATGCTCCCTCTTTCCTTCTCTTCCCTTCTCCTTATCTTATTAATCTCTTTATCATTCTGTCTATTGTTTCTTTGTGCAACTATTTGAAAGTAAATTGCCAGTATCATGACAGTTGGCTACCAAATATTTCAGCATATACTTCCTAAGATCAAACACTTCCTCATAAATAACCAAAATGCCACTTCACACACAAGAAATTTAAATAGTAAATTAAATATTACAGAGATGTCATTTCTCCCCATAATTAAATTATCAAGTTTGATATAGTTCCAAACACACTTTTTACCAGATTCTTGTTTAACTTAACAGAATCAGTCATTCTAAAGTTCACCAGGAAGTACGAGCCAGTGCTTCTGGTCCGTCACAGTTTTCGGTGGGTAATCGGGGCATGTGCATCGCCACATCCTAAAATGCATTTGTAAGCTGAAGTAATTAAAATAGGGCACTGACTTAAACACAGACATATGAGTCAAAAGAATAGCTCAGGGACAGACTCTAGTATTATATGAATCTGTAAAGAGAGTATTTCACATTAGTGGAAGAAAACAGGTTTATTTAGCAAATACCTACTGAACACTTAACTATGCACTGGGTACTCTTTTAGGCCCAAGTACTCTTTTAGGACACAAGTGAAAATGAACAACTTCCTCACAGAGCTTACACTCTAATGACGGTAACAGATGAAGAATAAATGAGTCAGATTTGTAGTGTTAGAAGAAAAATTAAGGTAGGGAAGTAGAATATTTTTAGATAAGATAGCCAAAGGAAGACTTCTTTGAGGTGGAGGTTCTTGATCAAAAGCAAGTGAGAGAAATAGGTATGTGTGTATCTGGGATCGGATGCTTCAGGCCAAGGCAACACAGTGGAAAGATCTGGAGGAGTGGTCATACCTGGTTGTTTGAGGGTTGCAAGGAGGCCAGCAGGGCTGGACCGGAGACAGTATTTGGCAGTCGGCAGGGCTAATCGGTGAACTCGGAATATAGATTTTGGGGGGAGGGTGTGATCTAGTAGGGTTAGTTTTCAATAAATTTTACTGAGACTTGGTGGTGGTGATGGAGATTCAGTTCATACCTCACATTATAGGAGATTTTCATGGCTTAAAGTGGTAAATATTAAAATAGACACCATCAAAGATCAAGAAGAAATATAGTTGAATAATTTCAGAGTGGGGATGGCCTTTTTCACTGTACATACAAAAGGAAAAAAAGACAAAGCAAGCTGACTGTTAATATTGAAAAGTACATGGCAAAAATATCATAACTAAGGAAATATTTGCAGTATACACAGAGAGGTTTAATGGCCTTAATACATGAAAGAATTCATGCAAATCTGTAAGACAGAGTTCAACTTATCATAGAAAAATGAACAAAAGACCTTAGGAAAGTCACAAAAGAAGGAAACAAAACTGGCTAATCAGCATTCAAAAATGGTTAATTTCTTTAGAAGAAATAAAATACTATTTTATGCTTATTAAATTGCCATATTAAGAGGGAAGAAAAGATAGTACTCATTATTGATGAGACCAGTGAAGAATGAGCATTTATATTTCTTTTGGAAACGTAAAGATAGAATAACTTCCAGTATTTATGCTGTTTGAACCAGCAGTTCCACTCTAGGAACCAGCCCTGATCCTTGGGGCAGGATTAATCTATAATTGCCAAAAAAAAAAAAAAGGGGGGGGGCACCTGGGTGGCTCAGTCAGTTGGGCATCTGACTTTGGCTCAGGTCATGATCTCACAGCTTGTGAGTTCGAGCCCCACTTCAGGCTCTGTGCTGACAGCTCAGGGCCTGGAGCCTGCTTCAGATTCTGTGTCTCCCTGTCTCTCTGCCCCTCCCCTATTTGCACTCTGTCTCTCTCTCTAAAATAAATAAACATTAAAAAATTTAAAAAAAAAGGAATTAACTAAAATATACAGCAAAAGGAAATTTTTTGGTAACTTATGATTCTTTTCTACAAAGCTATTATGTTCTTCCTTTAAAAATGATCAAGGATATTAAATGGTGTCAAAATAAGTTACGGAATTTTTAAATGGAAATTAAAATTTTACATGGACAAAATGATTTACCAAACAATATGTGTAGCTTGATTACAGTCTTGAAAAAAAAATATGTATACAGACAGAAAGACCAGAAGGATAGACGCTAAAATAATTATGGTAGTTATCTTTGGATGGTGGTATTTAAGTGAGTTTCCTTTTTTCTTGGTGCTTTTCTGTATTTTCCAAATCTATCATGAAACCACATTCACTTTTATGATAAAGATTTTTTACGAAAAGCAGTACATCAGTCAAGGTCGATGTGATTTATCACTTTCCAAAGTTATCACATTTGAAATGGATACTGTGGGAGTAGCTTTTATTTTAGCACATGATGAGACTGACGACTAGCAACTCTCCAAGTAGGCCCATTTGGGGCAGTCACTCAACACTGTGGGGTGGTGCGCCACATTCCCTGGTACTAAGCACAGCGCTGTTTTACTTCAGAAAGCAAACTGAAATACAAATAGAAGTTAAAGTAGATCTTAGTGGTTCCCAGCATTGTAAAACACTTCAGTAAGATGAAACTTCAGCTGTCATCATAGAACAAACACAAATGGTTACTTGGAGAAAGCAAACCATTTTCAACCAAAACCAGAAAATCCTGACCACTGACAAGCCATTTTACTTCCCTCTCTGCCTTCGTCCCAGTAGAACTGCTGATGGATTCTTCTATAGATTATGAAGGAATTCTAGAATGAGTGCCTTAATCATTTGCAGAAAGCGTGCAGACTCCACAGAGTCCGGGATGGAGAACAAAGCTAGGAAGGTTGTTGTGGCGGAGGGAGGGCAAGCCGTGGGCTGGGCCAGAACGGGAAGTAGATCCTACCCTACTGCAGAGGGTAGGGAGTCTGGGTAGCAGTCTCCACAGCTGGCTCAGTTTCACAAGACCCAGGGAGTTTTTTAAAATGCACATTCCTGTTTCTCCCAGATATTGTCATTCAGAGGGAACAAAGTTTAAATAAAACCAAGTAAACAAAATATAAACCAAAATAGATTTAAGACCGTGGAAATCTTGAGACACTGTGACTTTTACTCCAGCCCTCAGAACTGGTGGTGGCATCCCCCTACGTCCTCAGCTGGGAAGAGCAAGACCTAGAAATTTCCATTCCCACCTCCAGTCCCATCCTGAGCTGAATGGCTGAAGACCAATGAGGAGTTTTCTCAGGATATAACCTAGCTATACGGGCAGAAATAGTCCTTTTTAGGATTATAGAGCCTCAGCCCACCCCTTTCACCTGGATGAAAGAGTACACAATTTCGTGGCCTGGATTTTTGTGTCCACTTACACTGAGATGAAGGGGAACCATCAATGACAGTCTCAGCACTTTCTTGGTTTCATAAAAGGAGCTTCTCGATGAAATTTCACTTAAAAGGGGGAATCTGAAGCTTTCGGGAAGGGAAAACCATTGGTTCTCCAGACCAGACTTTGTGATGTTAGGTTCTGTATGAAAAGGTAAAATAGCAGGTGAAAACAGATACTGAAGTGGCAATGTGGCCTATGCCTTCTATGCCCAGGAAGTAGTTTCCTCTCTAGTCTGTTGATGTAGGGATACCTTGTCTGTAGTCACAGCAATGAAGAACAGTCCATACCTTTCAGTTGGGTGTCCACCCAGAACATATAATAGTATCAACTGACTATTGAAAGGAGGTAGCAACCTGAATGTTCCATGTAACAATTCGCTACTTGTTTTTCCAGTTTTTAAAGGACCATTAAAGTTTCAATGCTAAAAAAAAAGTGTCAAACTTACCAAAAACAAATGTGATTTGTGAAAACTACCCCAGTTTCATAGATTCATAGCAAGAGGTCTCTGATAATTTGTGACTCAGTGGGCCCTCACAAACAGCAGCTTGGGTGGAATGCAGCCCCACGAGGTACCTGATTGAACGAACACCTTCAAGCAGGGCACAGAGCCTTCAGTCCTCCCTATTACTTTCGTACGACTCATACCCAGCTAGCGTGACCTCGTGAGCCTTTGAACTTGACCTTTGTTACATATCAGAGAAAACTTGCCTGATTCTAGAAAAATAATGGTAATTTAAAAATAAAGCATTTTAGGGGCGCCTGGGTGGCGCAGTCGGTTAAGCGTCCGACTTCAGCCAGGTCACGATCTCGAGGTCCGTGGGTTCGAGCCCCGCGTCAGGCTCTGGGCTGATGGCTCGGAGCCTGGAGCCTGTTTCCGATTCTGTGTCTCCCTCTCTCTCTGCCCCTCCCCCATTCATGCTCTGTCTCTCTCTGTCCCAAAAATAAATAAAAAACGTTGGGAAAAAAAAAAAAATAAATAAAGCATTTTAATGGTAACTAGTCTTTAATTGTCATAATCACTAGTAGTACTAGGAAATATTGTAAATAATAATCCTGCATTCTTAAAGGCTTTTGTATGTAATCTATATTGTTTTCACTTTTCATATAAACACAGTCTTATTCATCATCATGTTTTTATTTTATAGTCCTACCCCATGGTATTGCAGTATCGACCAAGAATTGATTTCGGTTAGACCAAGGGGCCTAGATCCCACGGAGATGACTCCTGCACTCTTTGTTTACTCATCAGCAGATCGCACAGGGAACGGTGTGTGGACGAGAGGGACACAACCAGATTTTCAGCATGCAAATAAGGCCATTGTCTGTCTCTAAATTGTCAGTTGCATTTATGTTGTTTCTATTAAGAGTGAACCAAGTGCCATTCTGCTACTGAATCATCCGCATACGGTATTTGTGCTGTCTCAGTGTACAAGTCGTGGTTGCAATCAGCTACGGGTGCAGCCATGATTCAGCCTCCCGGATATTTTGCTTGCCTGTTCCAAGACCGTTCTAACGTTTGATTACACTAGTACTATGACTCAATCTGTGTGGTGTTGCAGTTTTCACATACTTAATATTTTATTAATTTTTGTTTAAATAGAGTACTGTACAAGAAATTATTATATCTTGAAGTTATTTTGTATGGGAAAGTATTTAGAAGAGTGGTTTTTGAGCCACGGTCCTGTTCTAAGCTTTTTCTGTGTGAAATAGTTCACTTTTGAGTGTGCAAGACTTTGGGGGAAGAATTCCGATTATTCTCATCATTAGAGCACATTATAGTTGTAGACATGTTAAGTCCTCCAGCTGTGTGGTCTACCTACCATTGCACAAGGAGGCACGCTAGCCCTCCAGATTGAAAGTGTGTGTGACCGGGTGGACCACTGAAGTCCGATTCAGAACCATTGGAAAGGTCGACAGCTGGCCACACTTACTTCTAACAAAATTACTGCATCAGCAAGGTCAGTCTTTCGTAATGCCTTATGACGAGCAGGTGCTGCTTCGTGAAACATCACTGTGTAGCCCGTTCTATGTATGCGTCATTCTATTGTGGCTCTCATTTAATGAGTAGAATGTCTCTCTTTTTAAGTTGGCCTTAGGTGTGTGTCATTGTGGCATGCAGAGGGTTATGATGATTTTAAATATTAGGATTTTTAGAGCAGATAACATTAGCTATTTTATGGATTTTAGAAGTCTCAAGGCAATTATAAATTAAAACTGTTACCTATCGCAGCTCCAAACCACATGCGTCTAATAGAGTAACTGCAGTGTAGTAGGTGAACATGCTAACCCAAATTAATGATTTGAGGAGATTCCATTTTAGATCCTGTAGTCAGCAGGGGGAAATGGGATTCTTGTTTTATACATAAACTCGTTAAGGTCAGAGCTGGGATAATGTCGTTGATTTTGCAGTTTTGTTAAGTCTTCCATTCATTTTGAGATTAGTCTGCAAGTCGGAGAAAGTCTCATTACCTGAAATTATGTGAAGAACTTCGTTTTAAACCTTTAAATCGACAGTTGTTTTCAAAAAAACTTATTTGGAAATTAAGTTTTGTTAATTGCCTCAAAATAAACAAGTTAACCTCCGAAACTTAGTAAAAGTCTTGAAAGCTAGGAAAAACTGTTTTAGAAATCTGACACGAGCACAATCTGTGTGTTACACACATAGTTTTTATACTGTATACATTGTAGACGTGCTACATTTTCCAGTAAAATGTATCACGGATTAATGCCTTCTGAATCTCAAAATGCTTCTTAGGAATAAAACATTGTACAACTCTAAAAAACACATACAAAATACAGCTAAATCTTGATGCATTTCACACTCTAAAAGGCTGAAACTTCCTAAATTACCTTTTCATGTGTCATTGTTTCAAGTCAGGAAGTCTCTATCAGAGTTTTCTGTTGTTATTGTTTGGACTTTTGTGAAAAAGGTTATGGCAGTGCTTTCTTAATTTCATTCTGTTAGATTCTGTTTGTGCCTGGAGGGACTCAGAAGCAGAATTTAAAAGGCAGATTATTGTGAACTCTTTCAAGATGGTTAGAACAGACCATTACACTCAACCAAAAACAGCATCTACTCTCTAGCTACAGAAATTATTTTGCTGTGCTGTGAAATCCAATTCCCTGACATCCCTAGGAAATTCTAATATTATAAATTTGTCACATCTAGGTCAGTGATTAAAATAGTGTTTTACATATGGAAGTTAACTAACTCAAAATGATTGAGAGTGCATTTTAAAATAAAACCACAAACGAGACCTGTGTGTTTTGGGGTCCCCAGCCAAAACTTAGAGCCTTCAGTGAGTTTTAGACACATGAGCTCTTTAAGTTGGGTCTGTTGCTGCCTCATCACATGTAATTTTACTGTTTTCCAAGGAAATATGTAGGAAGCAATTATGGAATTGAGAATCGTTTTATGTAAAATTCCTTTATTCACTGTTCACATGTTAACATTTTTATGGAAATGCAGTGGAATATGTGCCAAAACATGTGAAAGGAAACGATAGGGGAAGCAGGGCATCAGTTAGCACTTAGGGAAACGTACAGTTTAGGACCGTCCTGAGTGATACAGCATTACTATTCAGAACTGTAGACTTCTTCAACCCACCTCTTGTGGTATGTTCAGCTATAATTTCCTAAGTATGGGACTGCTTTCATGTCTGAGCAATACACTAATTATCCCCTAAGTCAGCTTAAGGAATTTGCAAGAAACCAGATACAAGAAACATATACAGGTGACTTTTGCAGTTAGTTTTATAAACTTAGGGTGCTAATAAAGCTCTTACATAAGTAAACTGTAGGAATAATCCTCTGAATCTGCAAAACTGGAGAAGAAAACTCAATTAAATTTGTTTAAATCTGTTGTCTCTTAAGCAAGAAACCGAAAGAACTTTACCTTCCATAAAGGACTTTGTAATCGCTTTTCTCTGCCCTAGGATGTCAGAGATATAAGAGGGCCAAGGAAGCGTGGATATAAAGAAGGACTGTGGTTCATACAGACCACTTTAACTGAAGTAATCACATCAGTTAACAGAAAAATCAGAATATGGCCTTTTCTCTAGATGAATGGAATACTTTTAAGAGGTATAAAAAATAAACTAAAAGGCTCACTGATGAGGTAAGATAAGGTCATTCAGTCTGGGGTGCGGGTACTTTGGGTAAGGTCTTTTAACTGCTTTTAGAAAAGTGTATTATTTATCCATTGAAAAATCTGTCCCATACTCGACTACGTTATACACTAAAACGAAATCCAAATTTAAGTGATTCTTGAAGGGGGAAAAGTGTGTTATATAATATTGTCAACTCTTTAGCTTTAGTGAAATATTTAAGAGAAAGTGCCTCTTTTGCTAAAAGTGCATTTCTGTTTAGATTTGCTGCATAACTTTTGAGTTCTCTGTACCTGTCTCTTATGAATGGTTTTATATCCAAATAGGCACTCATAAGTGAGAGTAATCTCTTTTTGAAAGATTTTCATAAGAAGTAGAGATCACCAAAGACATTCTACTGTTGATTAACAATCATGCTAGAGAGACAGTTTTAACAGTTTGGAGGGTGGAATTTTTTAGGTTGCAATTTAATTTTATATAGTTAGGCAATAACCTTAAGTAACCTTAACTGCTACAATATCACCAAAGAAAGGCTTTAAACTGATTTTTGTGGTGAGATCAATCAAATCTAAGTTTTTCTTGCAATAATCAGAGCACACTTCCTCTCCAATAATGGCCCTTGTTTTTCCAGCACCATCTGACAGGGCTTAGGAAATCCTCAAAGGTGAGAAAGAGATAAAGCACCACAATTAGCTCCCCCTTTGGATGCAAGTGGGAGAAATACATCCTCTGAAGAGAATATTGAAATTGAGATTTTAAAGTTTAATTTGAGAAGCTCTTTAATTCACTTCATTAGAGTCCATATAAACGAAATGTATGCTTATTTGGTTCCTGGGTTCTTAGTAAAAGGAGAAATTTCATTATAGACAGACTTTGGTAAAAGTGCTGACATGCTTACTTGTATAAGAAATAGTACATTCTATTGGACTTACCTAAGTGGGGTTTTTTTTGTTGTTGGTTTTTTTTTTTGTATTCAAAAGCAAAGTTTTCATAAAGGCAGATTTTTTTTTCTTAAAAAGCAACTCTTTGTCTTGTTTCTTAGTGATTACCTTATTGTGATTAGAATGTAGCCATACAGCCAAATTTGGCAAAACAAGTCCCAGATCAAGAGCATATACATCAAGTTAGGCACTGCCCATCCGCCGTTCTCCCTGGGAGCTTACGCTGTGGCCACCTTGGAGGTCAAACTCACGTGATGCAGCCTGATAGGCCACTGGGTCAACCTCCTTGGATGCAGTCTGCCACATACTCTGGTTTATCGCAAGGAATCTTCCCTCCGGCTAAGCTTTATACCAGTAAGATGTTGGTTGTAGAAATTGCAAAAATGAATCCGTTTGCCATAACTTTAATCTTTTGGATTAGAAACAAAAACGTGAAAACGCTATTAATACTGTAAGACATAGATCCTTAACAGTAAGGCATGTAACATGCCCGCCAGATCTGGTCTATGGAAAAGTCAAAAAAGATGATATATACTCGAGATGTAGAAACCCTTTGAAAGCACAAAAACACCATCCAGTTCTGGATTCACTTGGCGTACCTAGGTCTGTAGCATTTTTGATGGAAAAACATCAGATTGAAAGGTCATTAAAATGTACTTCTACATTACAGGGTTTTCATGGTTTTCTTTTTCCTAAAACAGAGGTATTTTCCCAATAATTTAAAATGATTCTCTTCCTAGGGAAGAGCCTTCACAAATGGTATATTTACTCACTATCCTTAAACTGTATTTGCAAATAGAATTAAAATGCTTCAGCACTTCCTTTTCAGAAAGTTATGAAACTTTAAAATAATTTATTGTAAATGCTCATTCAAATATATATATACTCATTGTGCCCCTTTTCCTAGGATTCAGTACTGAGACATTATTCAGAACTGCCTTTTAATTTTAATTGTCTTTAAATATAGAATCAAATGAAAGATCTGTTAAAATACTGGGTCTAGTTTTCTTCCATCTTTCAGAGCTTCATGGAATAAGAAACTAATCTAGTACAGACGAAGATTAAATATTTCTGGGCACATTGTACAGACAGTAAACAGATCATCTATCCCTAGACTGCACCTCAGTCCACTGGAGCAGAAGTTCTACACGTTAGAAATGTAATGGGATCAGCCTCACATTCTGGGGGGTCGGTTTTCTTTTGCTGTATTTTTTAGAATGGGGATGGGGGCCTAAGTGTCCTTACGAAGCTGTGGCCCACGACGAGAGCTTGTGGGAGAGCGCCAGCCTTCAGCTGCGTTCCTGTACTTGGCGACAACAGCAAGCACCAGAGTTTGATAGAGTAGCCCTCCCGTCAGACAAGACCGTCACAGGATATACTGTATAGTTATGTTGCTAATTTTCCTTTGAAATATAAAATATTTTAAGCTTTTTTTGTCAAAAGTGGTAACATCTTAATACAAATAAAAACCTTTTTGTGGTTGTAAGATTTAGCTTATAAATCATTCAAATTGAAGTGAAAGATTACCAGGTCATTGTTAATGACTTCGTCTATTAAGAATATATGTATTTTTGTAAAGGAAAAGCACTTGTAGATATTTAATCAGTACAAGATATATGTTTGTTTTGCAGAAATAAAATGCTGCTTAGAGATTCTCTTTAAATATTTTTATTTTTGTGCTCAAATGTATTTTCTGTTGATCTATGGAATGTTCTGTATAAAGCTGTATGGTTGTACCGTTGGGCTAGATTCTTTTGTTTTTTAAAATCTGGACTTAGCCGAGTATATTTGACCATGTTAAAAATAGTATCTTTGTTATTAAAATTCTGATTGCATAATTTCTTGTTGCCTGTCATCCTTAATATTAGTGGTTGTAGACCGCAGCCTCCGTTAATTACTGCTGTGGCAAATTTTATGACAATTTTGAGTATCTGAGATCATAAATCTTCTCTTAGAGGTTCTCGAGCTGCTTAGTTTTGAGACGGTGGGCTGTGTCCCCAAGTGATACTTGAGGCCTGCACACACACGCACACTTTAGAACAATTTATTTTGTTAGCTTCATCCAATCGAAATAACCCTTCGAAAGGAACTGTCAAAGAAAGGCCCACGTGAATTGAAAGCTGCTGTCCTCAGCCAGTTAGAGAACAGTTTTGTTTTATTAATACATCCGTAGGTTCTCGCCCTAGGAGCTCTAGTTGGGCTCGCGTCAGACATTCAGGTCCGGAAGGTTGCGGTGACTCCGCTCTCTTTCCCGTCGTTACCGTGGTGCCTGAGCCCTGTCTCCTGTTACTGACACCGTGGTGCTCCCTGGCGCCACCGGGCACGCAGCGAGACGTGGGGAGTGGCATCCGCTGAGCAAGGCTGGACTCCTTCCTTCCGAGGCCGTTGCAGAATGGGAACAAACACGGAGCCCCGTGCGTGGGAAGCGCTCAGAAAGGCGGCACGGGTTACTTCCGTCACGTGTCACTGGCCGGGACTCACTGCCACAGCCCCCCCCTCGCTGAGGCGAAGGCCTCCGGGAAGGCGGGGGGACGCGGCTAAGCCACGTCCCAAAGGGAAGAGAAACCAGGTTTGTGACCTGCTGATCAGTGTCTGGCAAACCTCCGTGTGACAAAAAGGGTCACGGTTTTCCAGCTCGTAGAAGCGTTCTGTCAACACAGGCTGCGCTCTGATCTTCCCACTGGTTTAGAAAGGTGTGGAGAAGTCTTGTACTCCCACGAGGCCTGAGAAGCCGGGGTCAGCCCCTGCTTTCTACGTGGCCGGGGGATTTGCAGGCAGTATTTGGCTGGAAACCACACAGAACCCTGCCGGACATCCAACCCCCTGCCACGGAACGTGGGGCACCGGGACCGCCACCGTAACAGCCAAGCGCAGAATCATGTCCAGGAGAGAGAAACAGGCGACAAATGATCACCACTAGCTCTGACCCACCAAAGCCCTGCGCCTCCTACAAAGCCCAGTTCCGATCCAGCAACTCAGGCGGGCATATCCGGACCCGATCCCTCTTCTCTACCACTCAGCGCTCCCAGCGCAAGCACAGCCATGGGCGTTTGTCCTCCCACTAGATCGTGAGCATCGGGAGAGATGTTGACAGCCGTCGTTGGATAGCCCCACGCCCACGCGACACGCCCACCCCACGTAACTGGCACCCACCAAACCACAGTGGAAGAATCCGGATTCTAGAAAGAGGCAATGCTACTGACAGAGTCTCCAGGTGTCCCTCCCCTTCTTACAAGGACACCAGTCAAACTGATTGGATTAGAGCCCCACCCTCATGACCTCATTTAACTTAATCACCCCTCGAAGGTCCTATCTCAAAGACTGTCACATTCTAAGGCAGTGGGGGACAGGGCTTCCACACAGGAACACAGGAAGACACCCTTCAGAGAGCCATGTGGCGGCCCGCAGACCGGGGTTCAAATTCAGGGTCACTGTTGTGTAACTTTTGGCAGTTTACTTAACCCGGCCGAGTCTCTTGTTTCCTCAGGGTAAAGCACAACCGCCCCAACTCACCCCATAGGTTTGTGGAGGAAGAGTTGCCTTGGCGCTCAGAGCGACCCCAGAAGGAGCAGGGACAGTTCTCCCACATGATCGCGTGCAGATCAACCTGGGTTACATCTGTGTCCTCCCCGTTGGCTGCAAGTATAATGCAGTCAACTCAAATCTTGGGACACCTGGGCGGCTTAGTCAGTTGAACACCTGACTCTTGATCTTGGCTCAGGTCATGATCGCACAGTTCGTGAGTACAAGCCCCACATCGGGCTCTGCGCTGACAGCACGGAGCCTGCTTGGAATTCTCACTCTCCTCCTCTCTCTGCCCCTTCCCTGATCACATGCTTGCCTTCTCAAAATAAATAAACTTAAAAAAAACAAAAACAAAAAACCTCACATCTTGCTTACTAGAGCTATTTCAATCCCACGGTAGCTCACAAAACTCATTCCCACTGAATGTGCTAATCCATGAAGGATCCAGCACAGAATCTAGCACATAGTGGGCACTTTACAGATGTCTTCCTTTTCTCTCACACCCATGTAATCAGCAGAACAAACCTATTTTGGCCCAATTTTAATAGTGTGAAAGGGAGTCTAAATAACTCACCATCCACAGAATATATTTGGGTCTCCAACACAGGACTTCTTTGTCCGAGGGGGATTCTGCTCTCAGAGGCACGGCCTGGGTCTGAGGGCTGAGACATGCAGGGAAGTTGTGCTCAGGCCCTCGGAGCCCCTCCGGGATGGCCCACATACAGGGTAAACACTTGCCAGCCAGTGTGTGCCTCAGACAACACAGCAGCAGGTCACTCCTGTGTTCGACACACTGTTTGAGCACCTGCCGTGTACCAGGTGCTGTGCGGGGCGCGGGGATGTAGGTGGTGAGCCGAACAGGTGCCACCCTTGACACTAATGGAGCCTCCAGTATGGGGAATAGAGAGATAGGGAACACACAATAAATAAATACACAATAATAACACAGAGGGGCGCCTGGGTGGCTCAGTCAGTTAAGCATCTGACTTCGGCTCAGGTCATGATCTCATGGTCTGGGAGTTCGAGCCCCGTATCAGGCTCTGTGCTGACAGCTCAGAGCCTGGAGCCTGTTTCAGATTCTGTGTCTCCCCTCTCTCTCTGACCGTCCCTCGTTCATGCTCTCTGTCTCAAAAATAAACATTAAAAAAAATTAAAAAAAAAAAAACAACGCAGTGTTCACGTAAGAATGCAAGGTCCAGACTTTTCTGAGAAAATGATGTTTATGCTGAGACCTGAAAGATAGGGTAGAGCAAGCCAGGCCAAGTGCAGGGGGAAGCGTGTCCCTGAGGGCAAGAGCGAGCATGGAGGGCTCCGTGCAGCACAGCCAGCTGCAGGAAGCCGGTGTGGCCAGAAAGGAGCGACAAGGCAGAGAGCAAGGAGAGAGGATTCCGGAGAAGGTGGCAGAGGCCGGGTCGGTAGACACATCTGGCCCCGTTTAGAAGCTTGTATTTTACTCTGAGCACAAGAGTAAAGAGATTGGATTTTAAACAGAGGATTGACATCTTTTTTATATTTTAAAATTATCACTCTGGGAGCGTTGCAGAGACTAGAGTGTTACGGGTATAGGACTATAGAACAGAAATGGAAACAGGTTAAAAGCCCAGAGCAGTAGTGCAGGTAAGAAAAACAGAAGGTGGCACTTGAGGTGAACTTAAGTGGCCAGAAGAAATGCTGGTTTCTTTTTTCTTTTTTTCTTTTTCTTTGAGAGAGAGAGACAGAGACAGAATGAACAGTGAACAAGTACATGTGAGCAGGGGAAGGTCGGAGAGAGACAGAGAGACAGAGAGAGACAGAGAGAGAGAATCCCAAGGAGGCTCTGCACTCACAGCATGGAGCCTGATGTGGGACTTGATCCCACAAACCATGAGATCATGACCTAAGCCAAAAGTCACGAATCAGACCCTCAACTGACTGAGCCACTCAGGTGCCCCAAAAAGCAGATTTCTTTACACACATCCGCCCCATCCCAGGGGCCCAGGTTCATTGTAACCTAAGTTTTCAGGTCTTGGGTGAAGCTCTGGATGGGGGTGGGGGATTCAGAACAAGAGGATGGGGAGAAACCTTGGAACCAGAGAGCATCGGCCACGTCCGAGCTCCCACTCTTCCTTAGGAAACCTGGGGTGGGCAGAGGACGGGAGCAGGGAGGTAGGTCGGTCCTGTTTGCAAGGAGAGAAAGGATCCCGAAAAGCCTTCTCTACCAGCCCAGTCCAGGGCCTGCCACCAGGACTCTCATGGGACCTGCTCCCAGCCAAGCGCCCAGACTTGTCCAGTGAGGCCCCTACTCAGCCCTCGAGGCCCAGCCTCCAGCACCTGCGGAGATGCTTCTCCAGGAGCCATCACCCAACCTCCCTCTCTGGGGGTGGTCTCGCCTGCCCTCCACCCCAGCCCTTATGGAACCCTGTCCTGTCACAGGGGTTGGAGGGACACAGTCCGATGCCCGCTTGGGTCCCACTGAGGAGCTGCAAGAGGGTAAATGGCAGCATCTCTTCTCAGAGGTGCCCGAGGCCCTGATGCAAATGTGACCTTCCACTAGCAGAACTCACACGATGTAACTGCAACCGACTTACTTGTGTCTCTCCAGTCCCCTTCCACTGGATAAACATCAGCGGTCCCCACACCTTTCTTGGTGCATTTTAAATCCCAAAACCCTGTCTTAACTCAGAAACCAGAATGTCCACTTAAGTATATTAATCAATGCTTCAACATTCTTTGCAAGATGACCCTTCTCTGTTCCTCACCGAGACCTGGAAAAGTCACCTTCCTTCCAGAAATAGAGGGCGGTCGATTTCCCTCCTCCTCTTGCCCTCTCTGGTTTGGGAGTGGGAAACAGCACAACAGATTGGGCTGTGAGCCAGCTCCATGCCACCCGGGCCTGACATTTAAAGCTCCCTCTCCCGGCCATCTCTCTGGGTTCTTTGGAGGATCCCTCTTGGACCTTTCAGCCACCACTCGCTTTGCCAGGGGCCATGCCTTGATTTCAGTGGGCTGCTCCTGGTGGCCTTCACCTTCTATTCCGGGCAGTTCTCTCCTCTCACAGGCTGCCATCTTGTGCGGGATCCCTCGTTAGTGGCTTCTGGCTGATATTCATAGTTGATATCCCTCAGGGGGTCCTGAACAGCCCTGCAACACCACCCCACTGTCAAAGACAACTCTGTTTCTTACCAGCCTGGCAGTAACTCTCCCTCCCTCCCTCTCTTCCCCTCTCTCCCCAGTCTAGATGCCTCAGGACTGAGAGTCACAGCCTCTGGCCTCTAGATTCCTGTGTGTCAGTTCCAGGCAAAATGTCCCCACAGCCACAGTACACACAACAAGCCTCCATGGGGTGCTATTGCTGTCCCACCCTCACCAGACCTGGGGGCAGGGCCCAGCGCCCACCACCTTTCTGCCCTGAGGAATGGAGTTCACAGCCCAGCTCACTCCCCAGAAGACCTCTGCCTAAATCTTTTGACTCCTGCAGCCGGTGAAGGATGGCCCACCCGGTAACCAGAAGCCTTGGCCAGTTTATGGTCACTGGGTACAAGCGGACTCCTCCCTCTGCTTTCCCTCTACTTGATGCCCTTCATGTCCCAAGGAACAGAGGCTCTCCAGGCTCCCAAGAGAACACAGCTTGCTCCTGGTCATCTTGTCCAGCCATAATATAGCTCTGAATGGCACCAGCAGATCGAAAGAGACCCACCTGCACCCCGCCTTGCAGTGCACCCCCCAGACTGAGGGACTGAGCCCTGGCGCCAGCCCAGGCCAGGCTCTCCAACAGCGGCCCCCTGAGAGCAGAGGGCACGGCCGAAGGAAGGGAAAGCCGAATCCCACCTGAACCACCAGAGTCCAAGATGGCTGACCTGGTCACTGAGAGCAGTGACCCACCCGGGGACCAGGTCGGAACAAGCAAGTCCTGCATTAGGTTGTGCTGATTCCCCACAATTCAGAGGGCTCTGCTCCCTGACTGTGGACTCGGTGCCAGCTGTTCTGGGCTGGTCGATACAATCTACTGGCATCAAACTGCCTTTACTTCTCAACTCCCCACGTAGAAGCAGTTGGGTGAAAAGCCAAAGGGCAGGGCTGTTCTGCGAAGTTTTCCCGAGGGTGCTGATCAAGAAGGGAGATGGAAACAGCCCAAGGACAGGATTGCCTGCTGATTCTTAAAAATGTGCACACTGAGGGGCGCCTGGGGGGCTCAGTCGGTTAAGAGTCTGACTCTTCATTTCGGCTCAGGTCATGATCTCTTGGTTCACGAGATGAAGCCCCTCACCGGGCTCTGTGCTGACAGCGTGGAGCCTGCTTGGGATGCTCTCTCTCCTTCTCTCTGCCCCTCTCAAAATAAACAAACTGTTTTCTTAAAAAAAATGTACACACTGAAGGTACATCTCAGAGCTGCCACTGGGGGGGGGGGGGGTTGCACCTGAGGCAGCCCCAGAGCTCTGGGCTTGAGTGGGGTGCTGACAAGGAAATGAGAAGGGATCCAGAAGTATAACGAAGGAAGACTTCATTTCTAGCTCGGCACTCACTAGCTGTGGGACCTCGGGCAAGCCACCTGGCCTCTCTGGTCTCTGCCGTGGCTCCGTTGCCCTGGGCCTCCCTTCCTGGAACACATCTCAGCTACAGTGACCTGTGCAGCATCTGTCTCCGCAGGCGGGCCACAGCTCCCTGAGCAGACAAGCCAGTCTATGTGGCTCTGCCCTGTGGCCCAGCCCCCGGCACAGCTGGAGGATGGCGGGGACTCCCCCACACTTCGAACTCACACATGCTGCTCTTAGTGGAGACGAAGGAGGTGCCCTCCCACTGGCTCTCCTACACTGGGGCGAGAAGGGGCCTGCTCCGTGCCTGCCTTTTAGCAAGCCCTGCACATCACAAGCTCCACAACACATTTTGGAGGTTTTTTTCTTCTTTTTTTTTTTTTGGTCTTTCAGGAAACTTTGTTGAAGGTTCAAGGACCAAATGAGTGAACAGGAATTAGCAGAGAGGAACATGCCATCTGATTTGGTCTCTCCAGCCACAGGATGCTGGGGGGAAGGGTCATGGTCTCTGTCCTGGGAACTACGGAAGGGGGGTGCTGCCTGGTTAAAGTCACAGGCCCCAGATCACCCCCAAGTGAGTGTCCCGGCGGACAGCGGCGTCCTCTCCCTCGCCTCTGCTGGGGTCGAATAGTTTTGGGAGGCCCTGGCTCCCTGGGGATCCTGACAAGTCAGTCTCCATCCTGGGTTCAGGCGGGTTCCAGTGGGTCCAGAGAACGTGGGAGCCTGGGCCAGTACCCAGCTTCTGCCCCCCCTGCCCCAGGGGACCCATGAAACCACTCAAGCTCACAGAGAGCAGGACTGCGTGGGGGAACAATGCCTCTTCTATCCTCTGGGGATCCGTCTGCAGGGTCCTGAGTGAGAACAGAGGCTGGCTTGGGTGGTAAGACGCTATAAATAACTAAGATATTTAGGCACGTGCCTTGTGGCCTCCATTTGCACTCTGGCTTCAAACCCTGCAAATTTAGGGCTGTGTCTGTGTGGTTGCTCAACGCTCAGGGTTAATTAGTCAGGAGCCATCACTCCTTATGCGCTAGGTACTGTGTTAGTACCAGGTCCTTCAAAGATCTCAATGTCCGGTGAAGTTGACAGACACATGGATAAGTAGATTATAATGTTGTGTGCCCAGAGCAGGGATAGAGATGCATAGAGGCCACAGAGAGAGCATGGAGAAAAGCGTCTAATGCAGGAAGGGGTCAGGTTATTTTAGACTTAAGTGCCTCCCTAGCCGACAGGTCGAGAACAAATTAGACTGCCAATCTGGAATCCAAGTGCTTCCTGGAAAAGCTAGAAGCAGCCCCCCCCCCAAAAAAAAAAAAATCAAATAAAAATAGTAACAACAGCAGCAAAAACTGCTGCTGTGATTCTTCAGAGTGGAACCTGGGCCAGGCACTGCGCCTAGACCCCTTCCACGGGTTAGCTCATTTAATCCTCATAGTGACTGTTCGGGGTGTGGTGATGGCCCTCATTTGGCAGAGGAGGAAACTCTGACTCAGAGAGGTTAAGTGATTTGCCTAATATCACAAAGCTAGTGACAGAGCTGGGATTTGAACCCAGGTCTGTCACATTCCAGAGCCTATGTCTTTAACCACCGTGGCTCGTGCACCGTCTGTGTGCCCAGCACCGTGCTGGGCCATGCACACAAAAGGATCTGCCAGGCGTTCACTATTCCAAAGGGGGGACCTTACAGCACACGCTTAGCTGCTAAGATCTATCCAGCAACTTCAAACACAGTAGGAGGGTAATCTGTGACGGAGGAAGAGCCCCCCTCAAGAAAAGGGAGATAAGATGACTAAGGTGGGAGGCTGGGGGGAGGCCGTGCTAGGAGAGATATGGGCCATTAGGACTGCTCAGCGGGGAATGGTGAGGAAAGAGAAGGGCACCAGGGGCATCTATAAAAGAGGACGGAGCCAAGGTGAGGTGACCTTCAACATCTTCACCCCTCCATCTCACACAGGACACAGTGCCTAGGCACACAGGTAAAGGCTAACTTTTTTTTCAGTGCCTGGATGATCTGTCCCCTTAGCACAATGAAACAACGGTGACCATTGCTTCCTTCTTGAAAACAATTTCTCTTCTCCTGGCTTTCCCTTGCAACTCTCCTGATTTTCTCTCTTCCTCTCTGGCCAGCAGGAAAGGGACTAAGGGGAGACAGGTGGAATGTCTAGGCTGCAATATTTACGGAGACGCTTACTCTCAGGGTCCTGCAAATGCCTCCCTCTTCTACTGTGTCTTTAATTAACCGACAGACGTCCAGACTGGGCCTGGGTTCTCTCTTCCGGTCAGCCTAACTTGCTTCCCTGGGTGATTTCACCCAGGCCCATGGCTTCGCTGACCCCATCCGCTCCAAGGACATGCAAACCCCATCATTCCTCTGAGCTCCTGAGCCAAATATCCAATAGCCTACCCGGGAGTCCCTCTTGGTTGTTTCAAAGACATCTCAAACTAAACATTCTCAAAGTAAAATGTAAAGTCCCCTCTCCCCAAACCACCTTTTCCAGTACTCACAGACTCAGTCAATGTTCCCACCATCTATCAAGTCCCCCATACCTGAAACCTTGGGGTCATCCTAGACACAATCCTCTTCCATCAAATCCACAAACCCCAGTAGGTCTACCTCCTTAATATCTCTTCAATGTGGTGCACATCTAGTCCGCCGTCACCATAGTCTAATCGCCATGTTATCTCAACTGGATAGCTGTAAAAGCCTTTTCTTCCAGCTCCCCATAGTGGCTCTCACCAACACCCCGTCCCGTGCCCATGCTCGGTTTTCGCAACACTATTTACAAATTGCAAATCTGACTATGTTTCCCTATCCTCCACACCTACCCCACTTTTGCTGAGAGCCTTTTAAAGGCTTCTCATTGGTCTTAGGAGAATCAAAATCCTTTAACATGGCCTCTGAGGACCTACATATTCTGAGCTCTGCCTACCTCTCCAGCCTCATTGTGCCTCCACTTGGTCATTAATGATTCTTAATCCAATTCCAGTGTGCATGTGTGGGTGGAGGGGAGTCCCACGCACCAACAAATTCTCTGACGTGAGCCGGGTGTCCTACAATTCAGTTCAAATGTGAGGTTTCTACCTGGAGATAGTGTCAAATCCTGCAGGTGAAGAGTTCAGTCCTAGAAGATTACCCCCCACCTCAGATGCCACCCACAAGTCCAGATTGTCACCTGTGCTTCCGACAGACTGGCCAGAGACTGGAGGTTTCAACAACTTCCTCCTTGGGGTCAATTAATCTGATCGAGTGACTCAGAACTCAGAGAACTATTTTACTTACTAAATCGCCAGTTTATCATAAAAGGAATTAACTCAGAAACCACGAGAGAGAGGAGTTGCAAAGGCACAGTATTGGGACAGACATAGAGCTTCCATGCCCTCTGAGCATGTCCCTCTCCCCAGATCTCTCCAGGTTCATCAACCTGGGAGCTCTCTGAACCCCACCTTTCAGGGCTTTGCTGGGGCTTCCTTACATAGGCACGGCGGATTAAATCATTGGCCATCAGTGATCAGTTCAACCTCCTGCTCCTTTCTCTGGAGGGTAGGACTGAAAGTTTCAACCCTTCAACCACATGGTGGTGCTTCAACCACCATATTCAGGTGCTTTCCAAAAGTCACCTTATTAGCAAACTCAGATGTGGTTGAAAGGGGTTATGAATATTAAGACTCTCTTATCATTCCTATCGTTTAGGAAATTCCAATAATTTGGGGGGAGGAGGGCTCTGTGCCAAAAACAGGGATGAAGACCAAACACATAAATTGCAATATCACAGTCACGATCTACAAGGTCAATCCAGACATACCTGGCCCCTTAGCCTTGCTAGTTTCTCCCCATCACTGAGGTTTTGCTCACATCTCCCCTTCCCTTGACCTAAGTAACTGCCAACAACCCTTCGCTCAGCTTAGTCATCATTACCTAATGAACCAACCCTTCCCAGTTCCACTCGGGAGAACCTACTTCAGGGAAATCTTTCCTGACTTCCACGGCTGGGCTCTTCCCAGCTCCAGTAGGTATCAGATACCTTATGTAATGGGGGCAACTTAATGTTTGCAGGATGAGTTTAATAGCTCTCTCCCATGCTAGCCTGTTAAGTGTGATATTATCTGATGGATCCCCTGTGGCATCTCCAGGGCTCAGCACAGTGCCTGACACACAGAAGGCACTCCAGGAATATTTACTGAATGCTTGAATGAAATAAATTCAGTGTAATGGACGGTAGAATTCAATACATGTTTGATGGTTTGAATTTATCAGTGTTTACTGGGCTTCCATAAAACATATCAAGTGGACCCTTGAGCAACACAGGGGTTAGGGGCACTAACACTCCAGGGTCAGAAATCTGTGTACACCTTTTGACTCTCCCAAAAGTTAACTACTAACAGTCTACTATTGACTAGAGGCCTTACCCATAATACAAACAGATGATGGACATATTTTGTATGCTATATGTATTATATACTATATTCTTACAATAAAGTGGCTGGAGAAAAGATGACATCATTAAGACAATCGTAAGGAAATACCCTACGGTGATAGATGGTAACTGCACTTGTGGACACAGCATAATGTATAAACTTGTTGAATCACTATATTGTATCCCGGGAACTAATATAACTCTGTGTGCTAACAATACTCAAAAAAAATTTTTAAAGCATTACAGGGGTGCTTGGGATTCTCTCTCCCTCTCTCTCTGCCCTCCTCCACTCATGCTCACTCACCCACTCAAAATAAAACTTTAAAAGAAGCATTACAGAGAAGTATTCGCAAAAATGAAAATTATGTCATGTTGTTTTGCATAACTTTATACTTTCATTTTGGAATACACAGACATGTGATGAGATATATACTTTTGTATAAATGTAATAAAACACAAATTTAAGGTGGTAACTACTTCTTGCAAGCAAAGTTGGGATGCAAAGTTTTCAACCATTTCAGCACTATTTTATTTTGTAAAAATGTTCTGAAGAAAATGTGGAAGATTTATCAGAATTGATAAAACTGGACAATAGCAAAACAAATGTTGGGTTTAGTATACACCATAATTTTCTATAATATTAAAATATTTTATAATTTGGGGGCACCTGGGTGGCTCAGTCGGTTAGGCATCCAACCTCAGGTCACGATCTCGCAGTTCGTGAGTTCGAGCCCCGCATCGAGCTCTGTACTGACAACTCAGAGCCTGGAACCTGCTTCAGATTCTATGTCTCCCTCTCTGCCTCACCCCCAACTCACGCTCGCATGCACGCTCTTGCTCTCTCTCTCTCAAAAATAAACATTAAAAAAGTTCAAATACTTTATAATTTCAAAAAGGAAATCATAAGGAAAATATATTTACACAACTATATAAAAAAAATCCGCGTATGAAGCAGACCCATGCAGTTCAAACCCATGTCGTTCGAGGGTCAGCTGCAGTCTGAGTGAGGGCAAATAAGAACCATCTGATACCACAGTTGATTCCTGAACACCATGGGCCGCCCTGCAGAGATCACTGATACACAGATTTTTTGCAATAAATGTACTAGAAAAATTTTGGACAGGTGCAACAATTTGAAAAAACTTGCAGAACCACATAGCTTATAAACATCCAAAAAAATTAAGAAAATTTAGGTATTATGGGAAGAATATGGTGTACCATACATATGTGTATACAGTATACAGAAATATGTGTTAATCAACAGTTTAGGTTACTGGTAAGGCTTCTGGTCAACAGTAGGCTGTTACTTATTTTAGGGGGAGTCAAAAGTTACAAGCAGATTTTTGACTGTGTGGGGGACTGGTGCCCCTAACCTCTGTGTTATTCAAGGGTCAACCGTAATTTCATGGTGTTCAGATTGGATAATTTGGTCCAACTGTGGAATTTATGAGAAATTCATGATAGAAGATTGGACAATTACATTCTGTGGTTAATTACACTCTCCTCTTCTTCACCAAGAGATGCTTTTCCAGATATTCTGTTCTTATGACTCTTCACCTATCCTTTCCTTTCTCTCTCCTAGGTGACTTTCAAATGACTTCACCATCAGAAAAATCAACCTAATATGCATGGCCTTTGATCCAGACATGCTGGTTTGAAGGATCCTAGCTTATAGAAATACTATTACCACTGCAAATGATATAATACAAAAGGGTATTCAGTGCAGCATTTTTTGTAATGGCAGGAAAATGCAAACAATATAAATACCACCAATAGAGGAGTGGATTAATAAATCCATGAAGAACACAATAGGTCCTGATGAGGAGAGTTGCATAGAATATCTTGACAAGGAGGAACAAAGTTAAAGCACAATATGTACATCATGATCCCTCACCCACAATAAATATATGAGTAGGTGCTTGTCTGAACTTGAGAAAAATCTGGAAGGACACACATTAAAGCACAACGGTGGTTACGTGTCAGGAAGAAGTTGGAGGAAGCTTGGGAAGGAGACCTCATTTCTTGCTTTATACTACTCTGCATTATCTGAATTTGTGACAAAAGCATGTTACCCTTCTACCTTTAGAACTCCAACAATATAAATAGCATATTTATTTATCATCTGTCCTTGCTAATAAGTAAACCACACGTGGTCAGCAACGTTGTCCATCTTTTCTCAGTGTAGTAGCCCCACCCCCAAGCCTAGAATGGTACCTGACGCATGGTAAGTACTCGATATCCATTCTTTATGAATGAAAAATCTATTTTTAAAAAAGAAAATTGCATTTTCACGAAAGCGGCCTTCCATGTATTTTCCTGCTGGGTGTCTTTACCTGTGAAACTGATCAGGTCCTGAGAAATCTGAAATTCTCTGCACCCCTGCGATAGGCCCGGAATCAAGGTTGGCCTCTTCCCCACGAGTGAGTTGAAAACCCACAACGTCCCCCCAGTTACAAGTGTGGAAAACCCTGACACGCTCAGAGTTTTCAAGTGAGGACACTTCAAAGTAACCAAGAATGAGTAGTTTTAAGAGAAACATTGATATTGGAACAAAGTTGATCCATTCAAAAAATAAGAGCTAAAAAAAAAAGAACACACTGAGTAACAAAGAATGTGTTGTCATGTTACAAGCTCAGTCATTCAAAGGTCACAGCTGCTTCACCACCAAGCTAGTTAGAAGAATTAAAAAAAAAAAAAAAACCCACAGAAGTATAACAGATTATAGCTTAGGAGGAAATCTGCAAAAATATGCCCTGAACAGTGTTCTGGGGTTAGAGTTTCTTTTTAACCTGCCTTTTGCTTTACTGCAGAACACACAGCAGGGCAAAGGAGAAGCATGATCTCGGGACACATGGGCTCTCTTCCCCTTTTCTCCACAGAGGCATTCCTAACATTTGGGGGCCACAGCATAGAGAGAGAAATTGGTCAGGTCATGGTACCCAAAAACTCACTATGGATCTACCTTTTGGACAAGCAGGGAGGAGAAAGGAGGTTGTTTGTCCATATCACCTGGACCTAATAGTTTTGGGTCTCGCACATGACATTCAAAGAACCCATGACTGCTGTGTTTTTGATTTTTTCCTTCCTGCGTCGACAGGCTACTGGAGAGGTCAGTACACAGTCTGGCTATGGCCAACCAGGAAGATACTCAATGAATTCTTAATGGAAGAATATAAACACACTTATTCCCCATTTAGAACTACAGAAAAAGGTAATTTGCTAATTTAACTTCTAGAACCTACTGGAAATAAAATGCTAACAGCTTAAAGAATTTCCAACTCAATCTCTGATTGTTTTTCTTTATAAAAGAGAAAACTGTTGTCTTTCCCTTGTCCTTTCCCTGCAGCAGCAGCAGCTCAATGCAACCTCCTCCCATATGGGTGAAAGTTAAATATTCTTTACAAAGTAAGCTTATAAGAATAAGTCCTAGAAGTAGAAAAGGATGTGAAGGAATTTTATTTTAAGGGAAATATTTACAGGAAAATTAAATGAGGTGTGTGATTTGAGGTGGGGAGAAAGCAAGAGAGAAATTTCCACCTTTAGCTTCATTCTGTTCTATGTTATTTGAATTTGTGTCAAGGACCAGGAAACACATAGCAAACATAAAGGAATAAAAAGTGAATTCAGATCGGATAAAATCTATAATTTTCTCCAAGGGCTATAGCTAACATTGCCCCATAAGGTACTTGGAGTCCTTTCCCAAGACTTCATTCCCCTGCCCCATCAGCACCAGCCAGCATATGTGGCTTCTCTCCAAAGGCCTCCCTAACACTCGGCTCAAGTCTGATCTCTCTGGGCAGACTGGGTAACTTACAAGGGATATTTGCACTGATCAGAGAGCAAAACTTTAAGCCACAGGCAAGAAACTGGAGGGCAATGAACTGTAGACTATGGAAAAAGTACTGGGATGAGAGCAGAGGGAGATATTTCTACAATTTCAAGCAGTATGTTATTTCGATAGGAGAATATGTGTGGTTAAGAACACAAGCTTGGTGGTCAGAGAGACCGGGGTGCAAATGTTTCCCTGCCCCTTGCTTTGGGCAAATTATCTGCCCAAGACTCAGTTTTCTTACCTATCAATTAGGTATAATAAAAAGTCAGTGTTTTTCTAAGGAGTACATCCAAGTGTTCAGGAAAAGGTAGCCATTAACCCAAAGCTATCTACAGGTCCAGTGTAATCTCTATCAAAATTCCAATGGCATTTTTTCACAAAATTGGAATAAAAAAATTCTAAAATTTGTATGACTCCACAAAAGACCCTAACTAACCAAAGCGATCTTTAGAAAGAAGAACAAAGCAGGAGGCATTACGCTCCCTGATTTCAAACTATATTACAAAGCTATAGTAAGCAAACCAGTTTGGTATTGGCATTAAAAACAGAGAGAGAGAACAGAATAGAGAGAGCCAAGAAATAAACCCATGCACATACAGTAAATTAATAATGACAGAGAAAACACATTGAACATACAATTCGGATTTATAATTGTAATTTATAATTATATATTCTTGAATAATAAACCAAGGATATACAATGGGGAAAGGACAATCTCTTCAATAAATGGTGTTGGGAAAACTGGACAGCCACATGCAAACGAATAAACTGGACCATTATACCATACCCCCAAATTAAGTCAAAATGGATTAAAGACTGAATGTAACATCTGAGACCATAAAACTCCTAGAAGACAATATAGGCAGTAAGCTCTTTGACGTTGGTCTTGGCAATGATCTTTTTTTTTTTCGATTTAACACTAAAAGTAAAGGCACAGCAAAGGAAACCATCTACAAAATGAAACGACAACCTACCAAATGGGAGAAAATATTTGCAAATCATATCTGATAAAGTGTTAATATCCAAAATACATATGGAAGCCATACAACTTTAAAAAAAATTTTTTTTAATGTTTATTTTTGACAGAGAGAGAGAGACACAGCATGAGTGGGGGAGGAACAGAGAGAGGGAGACACAGAATCCGAAGCAGGCTCCAGGCTCTGAGCTGTCAGCACAGCCCGACACGGGGCTTGAACTCATCAACTGTGAGATCATGACCTGAGCTAAAGTCGGACGCTCAACCAACTGAGCCACCCAGGCACCCGGGAAGCCATACAACTTAATAGCAAAGAAATAAAGTCATACAACTTAATAGCACAGAAATAATCCAATTAAAAATGGGCAGAGGATCTGAATAAACATTTCTCTAATGACACACAGTTGACCAACAGGCACATGAAAAAAGCCTCAACACTACTAATCACCAGGGAAATGCAAATTAAAACCACAATGTGGTGTCACCTCACACCTGTTAGAATGGATATTACCAAAAAGACTAGAGACAACAATGCTGGTGAGGATGTGGAGAAAGGGAACCCTTGTGCATTGTTGGTGGGAATATAATTTGGTACAGCCACTATGGAAACAGATGGGGGTTCCTCAAAAAATTAAAAATAGAACTACCATATTATCTAGTAATTCTATTTCTGGGTATTTATCTGAAGAAAATGAAAATAACTCAAAAGGATATCTGCACCCTCATGTTCACTGCAGCCCTATTTACAATAGCCAAGACATGAAAGAACCTAAGTGTCCATCAATGGATGAATGAATAAAGAAGCTGTGGTGTGTATATGTGTGTGTGTGTGTGTATACACACACATATATATGTATACATATATATACATATGTATATACACATACATGCATACACACACACACACACACACACACATAAAATGGAATATTACTCAGCCATAAAAAGAAGGGAAATTTTGCCATTTTACAACATGGATGGACCTTGAGAGTATTATGCTGAGCGAAATAAGTCCGACATAGAAAGCCAAATACTGCATGATCTTTCTTATATATGAAATCTAAAAATAAATTAAAATTAAAATTTAAAAAAAAGTTCATAGATACAGAGAATAGATTGGTGGGCCAGGGGGAGGGGTGGGTAAAATGGGTGAAGGTAGTCTAAAAGCACAAACTCCTAGTTATAAAATAAATAAGTCTTAGGGATGTAATGCACAGCATGGTGACCGTAGTTAACAATACCTCACTGCGTATCTCAGAGTTGCTAAGAGAGCCAGTCTTAAAAAATGTTATCACAAGGAAAAAAATGTGTAACGACGCACGGTAATGGGTGTTAACCAGACTTATTGTGGTGGTCACTTCGCATATATACACATATTGAATTATGTTGTGCACCTGAAACTAATGTTATATGTCAATTATTTCCCAACAAAAAAGTAGCCATTCCTTTTTTTTTTTAGCTTTATGAGATGCATAAGCTATTTAGAGTCATAAGGAATGACACAAAACGCACATAAATAAAAAGTATTCATGTTTCTTTGGCAAAAATTCTGAGTTGCTTTTATGTTGTCTAAGGAATTTGACTATGAGAGATTCGAAAAGGGAGTCAGTACTAGGCCAGCGTAAATGTAAGTCAAGGCCACACCTTCCTGACTGTGGGAGCATGGGTGTCCCCCCAACTCCCAGAATTTACAGGAGTTGCTTGTTTTCTCTTTTCCGGCCTCTCTCAGAGCCCTTCTGCCTCTCCTTTCTGCAGAAGGCCCAGCACTGCCCCGGAATCCTGGGAGTACAGTGACCAAGGTCCCAGCTTTCCCAGAACTGCCCAGTGTTAGCACGTAAAGCCCCGCAGCCGAGGAGACCCCTCAGTCCTGTGCACCGAGATGGCTGTTCACCCGGGTGCCTGCGCGGCGGCACCCAGATCAAGCCCTGTGGGATTAGCTCTTGTCTGCACCCAATTTTACTTCAAAGCCAGTACTTTGTTTCCTTTGGTAATCTCACTAACGCTCCTGTGAGTCTTGTCAGAGATGATTAGAGTGAAATTTGGGCAACACAAATGGAATGAAAAAGGGAGATGGAATTTACACACACACACACACACACACACACACACACACACACACACACCCGAAATAACTGGTGCACACGTGGGGAAGGGAGAACGTGTGTAATATACTCGGGAAGAGACAGAACAGGCCAAGTTTCTGACCTGGGAGGCGGGGTAAGGCCTTGGTGGTTGCCACGCCCGGTCACACGATTCCCCGCACTGGCCTCCAGGGGGCGCCATCAGCCCGCAATAGTAGTGTTGCCTTGGGGGCAAGTTGGGAGGAAGCCGGTGGATCCGGAGGGTGAAGACTAAGAGGATGCACCTCTCCCCCCCCCCACCCCCACCCCTACCTCACCAGCTTTAGGGGTGGGGCGTGCAAGAAAGAGGTGCTTACTAGGAGGGGAGCACCTGATTTCCTGCTCGTTAACTCTAGCGGTGATAAACATGTCCATCTCATCAGACCCAAGTTCTTTCATCATGGCTGTAATTTGTGGGCCCCGTTTACTTTGGAAAGAATGAGAAACCTCATCCTCTCTATCTCAGGCATCTGTATCCCCAAGGGAAAGAACTCTGAAAGCCGGTTACAGCAGGTAGCAGTGAGGCCAGGCCTCCCACACGGTGTCCCTGCCGCCCAGCTGCTTTTACAGGGAGCCTCTGGGTCACCAGCCTGAATGAATAGAGGGCTGATTGCTGATTGCCACTCCGCACTGATTGATGCGTGTTGATTCCATTTGAAATGTTCTGAGAAAAGGACCGTTACTTGAAAGGAGAAATGCGGGTGAACACAATGAACATTACGGAGAGATTCCAAAACCACTAGGAGGTCAGGCTCCTTATCGAGCGAGAATGTGGAGCGAGAATGTGCCACGGAAAGCATGAGAGTGTTTCCAGCAGCCTCTAGTAATTTAAGAACCCCTGTAACAAAGGCTTTACATCGCCTCCTTGTCACAAGCCCACGGGTGTAAATTGTTAAAAGACAAGCCAACAGGCCCAAACTGGAGTCCCTTATGCTAGTTCCCACGCACCAAACCGAAGGCACCCAATTAGTTTCAGCCCTCCCAGAAATGGAATCTTAAACCAGTCCATCAGGACTTGCCTATCAACACTACTTAGGAAACCTGCCTGATAGACTCCTGCCATCCCCTAAAGGCAAGTAGCCTTGCAATAAACAACCGCTTTTTGGCCCGATATAACTACCTTGTCCTGCTCCTTTCTGTCTATGCAAGTCATTTACTGCGTACAGCTCCTCAGAGCTCCTTTTTCTCTGCCGGATTGGATGCTGCTTGTTCCAAATCAGTTTTTTGCTCTTAAAATGTTGACTATGCCTCAGTGAATGGGTCTTTTAATAGAATCAAAAAGTATAGAAGCTGGTCCAGTGCTAGTTCTGCCGTTGCCCTTTGTGTGATCTCTGGACAAGCCACGTGAATATGGGCCTCAGTTTCCCCATCTGTAAAATGACGGAGCTGGGCTGGATGGTACCCAAAGTCCCCCCAGGGCGGCACTTCAGGCGGGGGATCGCACTCACCACGGAAGCGGGACCAGTTCTCAGACATTTTGCTCTTGACACTTCATCACAACTCTTAAAAGTATCAAGAACTCCAAGGAGTTTTTGTGTCTGCGGGTTATATCTGTCAATAGCTATCGTATTAAATTTGAGAATTTTTCAAATTTGATTTGCGATTTGGGAAGTCAAAAGTTATCGAATTAAAGCTGAGAAAAATTTAAAACAGGAATACATAACTACACATGCAAAACTCTCATCATCCATTACATATTCTGTGGAAAATTCCTCTGTAAGAAGGAAACTGACATATAATAACTCCTTAGTCTTATGATGAAAGTTTTGATCTCATTGATCCCCCTCCCCCCATAAGGGTCTAAGACCCCAGAGGCCCCCAGACCACACCATTGTGAGCACTGCTGATGTCAGGAACACCCCTGACTCCTGAACTTGCGTTTGAATCTTGGTTGTGCTACTTGCTAAATACGTGACCTTTACAGTTTCCTGTAAAACTGTAATAATAAGAGTACCTCATTCACAGGCTTTCAGAAGGGTTAAGTAAAATAACGCATGAAAAGCACCTCAACGTATGTAAGTGCACCATAAATGTAGATGATTGTTAATCCACTAAAGATACATTTCCACCAAAGAAGTACATTTAGAAACTTAACAACAGAAAAAAGAAAACTTACCGGTACCAAAGTTGCTACCTTTTCAGACAGCAGCCAGAATACAGGCCTGTGCGGAGACTTCGGGCCAATCCTTCCGGTCTCCGAGCTGGAGCCCTGTCTGCGTTAGCAAAGTCCGGGCAGAGTGACCCAGGCCCGACCAGAGCTCTGTCTTTACCACGTTCAGCGGTAAGTGCGGCCGGCGCAGATCTTCCCACTTAGGCCGAAGTGTTTTCACTGGTGGCGTCCCCCACAGCTGCGTGTGCCCAGCACCTATTTGGAAACTACCTCATTGAACAATTTCCTTACTCTCAACACCTGAGCCCCCACAGATACGTGGGGGGGGGGGGGGGCTTCTTTCACTATTTGGCAGTCAGTACCCATCACGACGGACTCTTTGACATACAGGAATTTCAGTCTATACTCCCTAGGTGCAAGGTTCTCTCCAGGCCCCTATCTCTGCCCCTTAAATTTTCCATTTGTCTTGCTTGATGTCATGTACAGGTCGTAACTCTGGATGTACAGTGGAATCATCTGGAAGGCTGAAATACAGCCTGGGACCCACTTTCCCAGAGATTCTGATATGTCTCTGGTGGGGCTCCCTGGGGATTCTCATGTAGCGCTAGGCTTGAGAACCACTGTTCTGATTGCCTTGTGGTTCTCGAAGTGTGGTTGTGGCCAACAACATCAGCATCACCTGGACCCTTGTTAGAAATGCAGGTTCTCAGGCCCACCCCAGACCTACTAACGCGGGACCCAGCGATCTGTGTTCTACCAAGCCCTCCAGGTGACTCTAATGCACGCAAGTTCGAGACTCCATGCTCTTGATTGCCACGTCTCCACGGCTTCCACATCCACCATCACCATCACCATCACCTCCATTAACTAGACAAGCCCACGAAAGGAAGGTATCAGTTTCCTGTCTTCCAGTGTGCAGATGCCCATGTGCCCTGCGGTGGCACAGCTTGGGTGACTCTGACGGCATTTGTATGCAAAGTCCTTCTGCAGAGCTGCTGGCTTCTGGAATGAGAGGATGAAGCAGAGGTCACTAGGGGTCATACACACACACACACACACACACACACACAGCCAATTAATAATTGCAAGTAATAATTGCACAAGTTATAAAGTACCCAAGTAATAATTGCACAAATGTTCACTGAGACATCAGGCTACTGCTAAGGGTATTAGAAAGGCAGGTAAATCTTGGGGCGCCCCGGTGGCTCAGTTGGTTGAGCATCTGACTTCAGCTCAGGTCATGATCTCACGGTTTGTGACTTGGAGCTCTGCCTAGGGCTGTCTGCTGTCAGCATGGAGTCTACTTCGGATCCTCTGTCCCCCTCTCTCTCTGCACCTCCCCCGCTCATGTGCTCTCCCTCTCAAAGTAAATACATAAATAATAAAACATTAAAAAAAAAAAACAAAAAACAAAGACAGGTAAATCTCAGCCCCTGCCCCAAGGAGCAAATGGTCTAATAGGCACAAGACACACATACAAACAAAAAGGCAGAATACCAGGGACTTCAGAGAGACACAGCAATGCTAAGATCACATGATAGCTAACATTGACTGAGTGCCCTCTAGGCCAGGTCAAGCGCAGAGAGCTGGTGGTGTAAATCCTCACAAAACCTCACTTAATCCTCACAACAAACTGAGACTTACGTGCTAGTATCACTCCTCTTTTATAGATGAGGAGACAGGGTTACAAAGAGTGACTCCATTGTTAGGGGACACAGTTAGCAGGTCGGACCTTCAATCCTGGCAATCATGTCGCTACATGTGCTATTTGTAACAGAGGGTATAAGAGAGACTTGGTGGACATTTCCCAGCCAATGCTAAAAAAAGAAACTTTCCTAGGGTTTGTGCAAATGGGTTGAGACAATGGCAGGATTCAAACAGCTTCCGGTTAGACTAAGAAAACCAGAGGAAACCAGGTGTTGAATTTTCATACCCTTTCACCTGCAGAGTGCTTGGAGCGTAGAAGAGGGTCAGAAATGCCAGCTTAAAGAATCCTCAGCCATTCTTCCTGGTACACAGGAATCAGGCTTCGTGTCTGCTCTGTCCCGCCTTCGGCATCTAAGAGAGGCTCTCATCCTTAGGAATCCCAAACAACAAGGCTCCCTCTGGCACAACAACCAAGAGGAAAATCACAACCACCTCTACACCGTGCCTGCCTTCTCAACAAATTTGCTAAAAAGAATGGAAAATATTTACAAGTATGAAACAATATTTGCATGTTCGATAATTAATCTAATTCTTAGTTATTCTTTATAGAAGTGCCATTTTATTGTGGAAACCAATATACTGAAGATCTGTAGGACTGCCTGCCCATACTTGTTCTGTTAGAAACTGCCACTCACCCCATCCATGTCTCTCGTGGGAGCTACTGTGTGCATGTGTGTGTGTGTGTGTGTGTGTGTGTGTATTTACATGACCCACCAAAAGTAATCACAGTTCATTTGTACAAGAGTTGACACTCAATCCAAAGTGGGCTATTAACTCCCATGCTTGGGAATTTTTGGACTCCACGCTGACAGTCTCCCTCTGGTGACCAAAGCTGGAAGGTACACAGCACAAAGTTGGACACTTTTCCTGGCCATGTGCAATTATCCAGTCTGCAAGCAAAGAGAAGGGAACTGACAACCTACAGACAGAGCAGCAGAGACGAGGGAGAGTGTCCTCCTGCTCTTTGAGAACCTGACTTAGGTCATTCCTGAGACTGGTCTGCATCCCTGCTCTTTCCCAGATGTGGTTTTTCAACATTTCCTTAGACTGTGTGATTCCGTCAAATCCCCTTTGAAATAAAGCTGATTGGAATTTTGATTCCATCACTTTTACAACAGCTCTGACCAAAGCAGATGTTTGAGCAGCTTTCGGGTGAGTAAAATGAATACAAAACAGAAATCAAGCCGTAGCTCTAACTTCTCATTTTCTGCTGCCTCATGTTTTTCTTAATTTTAAACATATGGATTTCAGTAGATATCCTCGAAGGGCGAGTTTTGTAATTTTTTTAAGCAATTTTTTAATTGAATTATAACACACACACACACACACACGCCAAAGTACTGTGCAATCACGACTTCTCACAAAATATATCCACCCATGTAACTAACACCCTGATCAGGAATCAGAACCTTTCCAGTGACCCAGAAGGCTCCCTTGTACCCCACTACCAGCAGGATACCCCCTCCAAGATAGCCAGCCACTCTTCTGACTTCTGACATCAGAGATTAGTTTTGCCTGCATTGGTACTTTAAGGAATCACACACCATGTTCTCTTTCATGTCTGGTTTCTGTCTCACTCGTGAGACACATCCATGCATGTGAGGTAGTCCATTCTTTGCTGAGTAGTATCCCCAGCTTTGAATTTTAAATCTGATTTTTACGTACATAAAGAAACCAGATATTATATGGGGTCATTTAGCAGAAGTGGCTGTTTGTTCTCCCGATGACATGTGGATTGCGATGGCGAAAGAGCTATGTCAGGCAAGCTGCCTGGAACTTCGCAGCAGAGAGAAACTGGTCTTGAGAAGTTGAAAGTTTTATTGAGATTATTATCCCGCTCAGCTCAGGTGAGGACGCGGGCTGCTTCCTTTTTATGAAGGAGGAGAAAACAACAAATGACCTGGCTCCTATCCTCCTTGGTTGGAAAAGAGCTTCTAAAAGAAAAACATGGCACAGCTCTCCTTGGAAGTGACCCTTCCAAAAGCCTAATCAGACCGCATATTGTTTATTTCAGAAATAGCGTATGGTGACTCTCAAGACAAATAACCCTTTACTGCAATTTGTATCGTAATTTCTGGAAGACAACAGTATCCTCATTTTTACCAAGCAAGGAAACAGTAGTTTATCCACAGGGTCCTTCTGTCAGCCCTTCCTTCACCGGCCCTGAGTTACAGAATCTGAATATAATTGCCATCAGTCCTGTAGTTTTCCATCCTTATGCTCCATGGGAATTAGAATGCAAACAATTACAAGCCCTACTTCAGCTGGTTTTAAAACTAAGAAAAATTTAGGGGCTCCTGGGTGGTTCGGTCAGGTGAGCATCCAACTCTTGATTTTGGCTCAGGTCATGGTCCCAGGCACGTGGGATGCAGCCCTGCGTCAGGCTCTGCTTAAGATTCTCTCTCTCTCTTCCTCTCCCACTTGTGCTCTCTCTCTCAAATAAAAAAAATTTTTTTCAACTTGAAAAATTTATTATTTTCCATCCCAAGAAATATGGAACTAGGTTAAGTAGACTCAATGAAACTGATAGGGACCTGGGTTCTTTCTGAATCAGACTGTCCAAAGGAGAGCACCCCACAGATCCAAGGAGACTGAGGCTATTCCAGGAATTATGTCCAGAAACAACTTCCAGCAGCAAAAGAAGCTGTGTTCTCTGCCGTCCTCCCTCTCTCTTTGTCTCTGAAGAAACCTTCCTCAGAAACCTACCACTCCTCATTGTTATGCCCAGAATTCATGATCCCCAAAGACCGCCAGGGAGCTGAGTCCGATGTAAAAGCAAAAGAGCCTTTATTCGAGCTAGCTCGAGCTCAATCCCCTACCTGCACTGAGGCAGTGGTGAGATACCAGGGAGAGAGAGCGAGTTTCAAAAGGACAAAGGTTTTATTAGGGCCTAGGGGCAGTTGGTGAGGTAATGGCTGTGGCCTCAGCCGATTGGCTGGGGAAGGGTCCGAGTCCTGTTAGGCAGGTGAGGGGGGGGGGCGGTTACTCAAGGGGAGGAGGCGTGGTCAAGGTGAAGGACACAGAACAAGATGGAGTTGGCCGGCATAGGCCCGCCCTTTCACTCATCAGCTAGAATTACATTCAGACCCATTGGTAAAACTAACCAATGGCAGAAGTCAGAGGGAATGGGATTACTACACTTAGCCTATAACAGCAGTGTTATCCCTAAAACTAGGAATAGAGTCCTCTTGCCTGAGTCACTTTCAAGCAAACAATGGTCCTGCTGGCAACAAAGGAAAGGAGAAGATCACTGGTCTGCCAGCAACCCAACTATTGTCTTCCACAGTCCACCCCTTTGGCTTTCCAACATCTATACATACCCCATGTTCAACGCATCATTCAAAACATGCTCATACTACCACGAAATACAAAGAGTCCCATAAGTAAACATAACCTAATCTCATTGAGAACAAACAAGGTAAATCCAATAAAAACTGTCACCACTGGTCTAAGGCATATATTATTTCCCGCAGGACAGATACAGCAAATATAATTCCCATGACCAAGCCAATCCCACCATCCCTGGTTCTGCTCTCCTGGAGGACTTCCCCTGCCGCCTTGGCCTTTATGGCCACCTCTGAGATAATCACTGAAGAAGATGTTCTCCTGAATCTGCTGGATTTAGCAGCCCACTTCTTACAGGTACAAATCCTATAGCCTCAGGACCACCTTAGGGCTTGAATGTCCCAGACTTTCATCAACCGAGTTTGGAAATAACTTCTGGTTCACTCTAGGGATCAGTACTAGCCAATGATATTGTCTGAATGAGGTCTCTGTGTCCCACAACCCCTGTCTCCTCACAATGCTTCTCTGTGCTTTCCCACCTCAAGCCCAAAGTTGCATGGCCTTCACTTTGACACTGTTGATACAATCACCCAGTGCTGGTTGGGGGAGCAGGGCAGAGGTGGGGAGAGGAGGCAGCACCGGAATCCCAGCCCTCCCAGGCACATCTCAGCCACATTGTGCCTCTTTTCTTATGAAGATGTGAGCAGGGCTATTAAGGGGAGGTGTGGGGAATCACATTTGCTTTGGTCTCAACCCTTTCAGTTTTATTTCCTTCTACATTTCTTTCTTCCCTACCTTTTTTTGGGAGAGAAGGCAGATCAATTTTGGACCAAATTGGAATTTCTAACTTTAAAGTCAACTTAGATTGCAGGTTACAAGCCGAAAGAGTCTATATTAGAAATTGTTGCACTATATGCTAACATGGATGTAAATTGTAAAAAAATCAAAAAAAGAAAACTCTATTTTCTTCCCTTTTTGCATTCAAGCAAGCCTCTGTTCATCTAATTTTTCCCCAAGACTTCTCTTTCTGGAAGCCTGCAAGAAATAGACAACACATGCCAATATCCCCAAATTTCCTACCATTACCTCTAATCCTATACTCTCTACAAGCAGATGATCAGGAGCCTGAGGTCCAACAAGTGACAATTGGGTCAAAAGACCTCAGACTCAGAAATTCTGAAATATGCCTTTTGCCGTTACAAAATGTATAAATGCTTCATATAGGAAGAAGTCAAGGAGCTGACCACCAGCGGTAGCCACGTACTACCAAACCTCAGTTCTTGAAATACCAGCTTTATTTTTCCTCTTTATGCATGAATGAACTCCAGTTTTCTCTGCCCACTCCACGTTTCCAGATATTCTTTCAGAATCTACAGCAAAGGGAGGCTTTTCTGAAAAGCCACCCTTCTGAAAAAGGATTTGAATCCACATTCTGAAAACAAGGTGAGTCACAGCAAACAATGGAAAATATACATCTGAAAACAGATTAAGATACACTTCCTACAATAAAAGAGGGGAATCATTCTTTTGAGCCGAAGAAGGAAGGGGACTATAACAGGGTTTCTTTGTTCACTGGGATTTTTCTCTTTTAGAAAATACGACACAAAGTCTAAGTTAGCTTTTTTTTTTTTAATTTTTTTTTAACATTTATTTATTTTTGAGACAGAGAGAGACAGAGCATGAACAGGGGAGGGGCAGAGAGAGAGGGAGACACAGAATCTGAAACAGGCTCCAGGCTCTGAGCTGTCAGCACAGAGCCTGATGCGGGGCTCGAACTCACGGACCGTGAGATCATGACCTGAGCCGAAGTCGGACGCCCAACCGACCAAGCCACCCAGGTGCCCCAGTTAGCTTTTGTTTTAAGAAGGATGCTTGTCTGGGGCACCTGGGTGGCTTAGTCGGCTGAGCATCTGGCTCTTGATTTGGGCTCAGGTCATGATCTCACGGTTTGTGGGAGCAAGCCCCGCATCGGGCTCTGTGCTGATAGTGTTGAGCTTTCTTGGGATTCTCTCTCTCCCTCTCTCTGACCCTCCCCCCCTCTCAATCTCTCTCTCTCTTAAAATAAAGAAAAAACTTTGTTGTTGTTGTTTTTTTAAAGAAGGATGCTTGTGCTCATCAGTGTTCCACTAATGGCCAGTTCATTTTCCTCCATGAGCCCTGGGAGAAAGATTGGTGCCGGTGCCCCATGGAACTTTCTGCTTTCGGCACTCTTATCAAAGCCAGCATCTAACCCGGAAACATGTTATGCGTACAGGGAAGGCACACTGAATCCCACGGGACTGGAAAGTCTCAGTGTTCCCAGCATTAACACCAGCATCCTGGGACTCACCACATGGTTCTAGTGGCATAATTTTCATCACACATGGGTTTGACAGTTTTTGACATTATTCAAACCCAGTCAAATTCCCTACCCAAAGTGCCTACTCCTATCCGGTTTTGAATTGAATGTTAATCAGTTCTACTACTTTATACAAGGTCAGCACATTTGTCCAAAATGCAGCCATGTGCCAAAAGCAAGGTGGCTACAGTATATCATGTTTGCCAGTTCATCCCTCATGGTTGGCATGTCCCTGGCACATGGCAGGGGCTCAACAGTACTTACTGTGTCGATGACTAGCTGAAAAGAGACATGTGGGGGCACCTGGGTGGCTCAGTCAGTTAAGCATCTGACTTTTGGTTTCAGCTCAGGTCATGATCTCTCAGTTCGTGAGTTCGAGCCCCGCATTGGTCTCTTCACTGACAGTGTGGAGTCTGCTTGGGGTTCTCTCTCTGCCCCTCCCCAGCACTTTCCCTCTCTCTGCCTCACTCAATATAAAGGATTAAACATTTAAAAAAAAAAAAAAAAAAAGGAAAGGAAAGAGACATGCCCATTCAGACATTTCACTGGTCACATTGAGTTGTTTGCAGTTTACTAACAATGCAAAGAGGAGCGGGACGTGGCAAAGCCAGATTTTTGTATATCTGAAATCTTTTATAGCATCATCAGACTTGGAGTCTTGCGTTTCTTGTCAGATATTGTCTATTCACATCCATTCCCTCCCAGGCAGACCTGCAGGCAGAGAGCAGAAAGTAAAAAAAAAAAAAAAAAAAAAAAAAAAAAAAAATCCAGAATGAATCTCTTTCTACATTTTTCTTTCTCCACCCTAAATTCCTGATTCTGAGCCAGGTGACTGTGAGGTCTCGGCCTGAAACAGCCACGATGATTGGCCCCAACGAGACTCCTTAAACCCTGCCTCTCCTTCCTTCTTCCCTCAATCTCAGAAGTAACTGCTGCCTCCCAATTCCCACGACTTTGTCCTCACCGCCGGAAGAGTCGTTATTACTGAGAGTCGCACGCCCATGACTGTAAAATGACTGAAAACACACAGCTGTTTCTCGCTTCGCCGGATCAGGCCTTCCTTGTGGGCGGCGCCCGTTTGTCGTTCTACCGACCGGTACAGTGCTGAGCGCATCCTTTGCCACGTGAAAGAAGAAATAAATAAATGAATGAATAAATAAATAAATAAATAAATAGCGGAGATACATTGTTTTCCTCTCTGTGAACTGAGAATTTACAGGCCAAAAAGGAAAGCCCGAGAAAATGTCTTTCTTTTGTATGGCGCAAAGGGACAAAAGTAAGGGGAAGTTCAGGACTTAATTCGGTGGAAAACCAATGAAAGGGAAGAGGAGTCTAATTCTCCTCGGGCTGTTATTCTAGAGAATGTATTCAGTACGTGAAAAGCTCTTGAGGCTCTTCTTATCAAGACACGGGGGTCTACTACTTCCTTCCCCTTGAACCTGAGCCTCTCTTGGTGACTTGGTTGTAAGCAATAGGAGGCAATGGAAGTGATAGAAAATCACTACGGAGGCTAAGCCAGAAAAGTCTCTGCTGCTTGCACCTGGTTCTCTTAGGAGGCTCACCCCGGGGCAGCCTGCCCCTGCCACCACGTAAAAGCCCGACAAGGTGGGACCACCGTGCTGGAGAAGCCACCTGTGGGCCTCTGGGCAGCCCCAGCTGAGTTCCCCGTCAACAGCCAGAGTCCGTTGTCAGCCCTGTGTGGGAGCCGCCTGGGACATCTGGCTCACCGGAGCCTTGGGACGACTGACCCCTGCGGACCTCTGATGGCAACCACTCCAAAGACCCCAGCAAGGGCTACTCTGATGAACATTTCTCCATCTGACCCACAAAATCACGACCAAAATATCGCGATCATTTTAAACCACTAAATGTGGGGACAGTTTGCTCCGCATCGAGGATTCCGACTGTAGAAAACCCCAGAAATTTCCTCCCATTCCTGAAGGGGGCAGCTGAGCCCTCTGTCGACGTTCAGACCAAGCATGCACGAGGACATACAAGCGCACCATTTATCGGCGACTGTCTCAGCCCAGAAGTAAGAGCAGCTTCAGAGCTTGCAAACGTAGAACCCATCAACATGTAAATTAAAATCACAAAGGACTTCTGGAATGGAAGCAGTCGCTCCTTAATTAAGAAATGCAAAAACTAAGAGGAGAGTCTGTTAGGGTGATTATTCGAGGCTTCCGGGAAGTGATGTTTCTCAGTTACTGAACAAAGACTTGGTTACTAGAAAGGCTCCGAAATTATTCTCCTCTGAAAGGAACGGAAGGAAAAAAAAAAAAAACATTCACAGAAATATCTTGTGATTGAAGCCAGTTCTGCCCCCAGGCGGGGACGCAGAGCTGACTTCACCCCCTCCAGCGTCCCCGCGACTGATCTCGCGACAATGAGTCCAAACTTCCTAATACTCCCTCCAGCCAAGGCCGTGGTGGGAAACCTTTCCCCACCGCCAGATCTTTCCACGGGTTGGCAGGGTTCGTAACTCAGAGCTTTCACTCGCTCAAAAGGGACGCAGCACCCGCGGGACCGTTTGCTCCTCCTTGCTTCGTTCCCCTTGCCATCCACCTGTGGCTGAGGAGGAGGCTTTCTGAAGCTTGGGCGCCTTTCTGCTGTGGGCCCTTCAGGACACCCCACGTTTGGGTGGGGGGGGAGGGGTGCGGGAATTGGCGCAGCCTGACCTGAGGGTCACCTAAAGGAGAGCTGAGCTGTGCTCACAGCCTGGCGGTCCAGCGCGCAGAGCACAGGAGGCAGGAGGTTGGTTCCCAGCAAGACTCCTGATCGGTGGGCATCTCCCTGTGGGTGTCCCTGGGCCTGACAACTCAGAAGTGTAACCCCCTTCTTGGCAGCAGCCCCCTCCGGCCACCCGGCTTGAGCAACCTCCTCGCCAAGATCCCTTAGCAATCCAGAGAGGCGGCTGTCTGCCGACTACTCGGAAAGGCCGCGTTGGACGACCCAGGGAGACGACCGGCGGAGGGTGGGAGACGGAGCTGGGTGTGGCTCTGAGCCCCCATCCACAGGACAGCCAGAGCGCCTCCATTTTTCTGTCTCACTTATTTGGCTTGAAATAGTTCCGTTTTAGGGGGAAAAAAAGTGCTACCCTTAAAAATTATTTGGAAACCACAGCAGAGTAGAAAGAAGGTGCATTCTGGAATCGGAGGGCTATGGGCCTAAATCCCAGCTCTACCCCTTACAGACACGGAATGTCTCTGACCTTAACTCGTCTGTAAAATGGGGATAACGATGCCAAATTCACAGGCATAGTGAGGACGGACTAAGGTGATGTGATCAGAGAGACTGGCACATGGCAGTTGTTCAATAAATGATGAAGGTTGGGGCTTTAAAGGGTCGGTAAATATTACTGTCTTTTTCTCTACCTCTTTTCTGAGTCAACTGAGAAAAGACATGAGAATCAGCCAGATAAAGGCCAAAAGGAGCAAGTTGTTCAGAGAATGAGGTTTAGCTCTGTGGCAAAAGAGGGCTTTCTAATTTTGTATCCCAGAATTAAACTTACTGACTCAATCACAGGTAGAGATGGAAATCTGCAGGCCTCTGGTGGAAGGAGGTCACCCTTGTACAATTTACAACATAGAGGATTTCTCTACAGAAAGGCAGATCCCAACTAAGTAGGAGAAAGGGGCTGAGTTACACATACTCAGTTCTCTCAAACTCACTAACAGATAAATCACCCAGGGCCATCATGTACAGCTGCATATGTTGTTCACTGCACAACTGTGGGCAATACCATTTATTATGCATTTTGATGTGCCTTCTAACCATAAATCCAGAAGCCTTCACAGGTCACGGTCAACAATTTCATTGATTTCTCACAATTTTGTAAGATGGCAAGTGAAGAGCCAAGTATCCACTGGAAAAGTATCCAAAGAGAAAATTCATCAGAGTCAATCTTGGCTATCCCTTAACAAGTAATTTTTCTACAAAATGAAGGACGGACTAAAACCATTAGAATCAAAATGGACAACACTGCTCATTGCATGAGAAACTCGAATATGTAAGAGCTGCGGATTGCCATTGGTTTCTTCATCTGGGATGATTGCCCTAGGATGTGACAGACTTCACGCACCTGCTGGGCCATATGTCATAAGCCTTGTTACATATTTGTTGTCTGGGTAACCTTTGGGAAAATTTTCCAGGGGTGCTTATTAGTTATTGTTAGTGATATTAGTTGGTACATTTAACTTCTGTGGTCATACAAAGACACTCTCTGCCCCCTGACTCAGACTATTTCTATTCACCCCCAGGGTGTATCTTGCCTGGAATTTATGCAGATTAAAAAAAAAAAAAAGGCTTTTACAATAACTCCTCGGTCTCTTAACATGAAGGCCAATCTTGGGAGAGCACCAGCAGCTCACCCTAATGTCACAGTGTTTCATGTGTGTACTCCCTACTGAGATGAAAATTTCAACTCAGTGTGAAGGTAAGCATTTCCCTGTATCTCTCTGAATAAACTCAGTTTAACTAGTATTAACACTGGTCTTGAGTTGCCAGAAATACTTGGAAAGGAGACAAAGGTTGTTTATTTTGGTCTTGTTCCCTTCCAACCCTTCTTCCTAGCTTTCTGCTGGAAGGGTTTTGCCATATTTGATGACAAGAAATGGAGAAGGGTCTTATTTGTGGGACACGAGTGGGAAAACATAACTGCAGTTTATTTGGTAAAACGGTGAGGCCTGAACAGAAATATGAGTATTGCAAAGGACAGAGGTTTCAAAGATTTGGTGATAGTTCTCTGTAACTATGGAATTTCTCTGAACTTCTTTAACTTTGAAAACTCCACGGTCATGAACAGGAATGCAAATAGGGTGAAAACAATAGTTACCATCTGTTGACCTTCTAATTCATTGTGTGCCCTGGAGGGTGCTAAGTGTTTTACTTCAGTATTCCTTTTGGCCCTCACCACAATTCTATGCAATTGGTTCTGTATCGTCCCCTTTTTATAGAGGAGGAAACAGAAGAGATTAAGAGACTCACCACAAGGACACAGAGTTGCTAAATTCCAGAGATGTTCTTGGATCCAGAGAGCCTGATTCCTGAGGTTGTAGGAATATGTAGGAAGTATTGTTGCTCTTAAAAAGATTCAAACGAATATAACTTGGGTTTTTCTATAGAAAAGCCACACACGTTAGAAGCGTTTAGCCAACAACACAACTCTATGAAAAACTTTCTTCCTTATCACTGGAAGCAAAGGCCCCCCACCCCTGATTTATGGAATAAACCTAATTGGAAAGATGTGTCCAGACAAGGAGCCCTGTGAAAGAAAAATTCTCCTGTGTGTGTGTGTTTGGGGTGTGTGTGCATATAATGGGTTATGAACAACAGCAAAGCACAGCCTCTGCATTACTGTGCTGAAAATGCCCCATCCCTGAGCTTCTTCCCCAGTTCTTAGCTGGAAAGGTATTCTATACAGTCAGGGTTGAGGTAAACCTCTGGTTTCAATAAATGCAAAATACCTGAGGGGCAATTCCCAGAGATAACACAATTCCCAGTATTCTTTATACTGATAGCAGTGAGGGATCTGAGAATAAGAACAGAATAAAACTTGGGGTAAATTTATATGAAAATAAAACAAAACTAAAAAGAACCATCTTAAAAGTTCAAGACAAAATTTCAGAAGTTTCAGGACAAATATCCCTCTCCATTTAAAAAAGAAAAAAAGACAAAAATCTCTTAGTGCATTTTCATTAGGGCTATTTATCTTCTAAAGGCACTGGGACGCTGTGGTAAGAAAGCCTACTGAAATCATTTTAAATTGAAAATCAAACAAGAGTTGGAACCCTCATTATCTAAGGGTTCAACTGGTCCGGAGCTTTTAGTTCTCTGGATACAAAGCTTTCTGAATAAGCCTCAAGTATTTGGAAATTGCCTATTGCTTCATCACAAACAATCTTCCCATGTGAGGTTGGGGGAAGATGGGAGGTTGGCATTGGCAACAATGTAGGAAGTATTTTAGGAGCAGCTCAAACCCATGGCTCTGCCTCATGTCCCACAAGAATAGAAAACAATCCTAGGGCTAAAAGGAACTCAGGAAGAATTCTCTGATTCAACTAGAATCAAGCTTGGACAATCCAAGGACTACCTAAGGAGTTAATTCTATATATTATGCATCAATGCCAGTCATCACCATTATCATTCAAATCTCAGTGAACTGTTAAGCACAATGCTGGGGCGTGGGGGTGTAAAGATAAACACACTTGGTTCCTACAAGGAAATCACAATAAAATTGAGGAGACAGGGCACATCCATATCAAGATAGATCATGAGTCAAACCAGCATTTGATAGTTGATATATAATAGGAAAGGAAAAACAATAGTGACTTAGATTAGTGAAATCCTGGGGGCTGGGGAGGCAGCTAGGTCTCTAAGAGGAGAGGTAAGGATCCTTGGAAAGGCACAAGAGGAAAATGGGTTTCAAACTCCACATGCTCCGTCTCAAATCTGGTTAAAACATGAGTATAGTTTTAAATAACACAAATTGAAGAATTCATTTATGAGACTTTATTGAGATGTAACATGCTAATGATTTGTGCACTTTTCTACATATGTTGTATTTCAATGCAAACTTTAATTTTAAAAAAAAGTTTAATTTTTAAAACAATTCATAGGAATGCTCACCTGTAAGATAGTCAAGTAGCACAGAAAATTTTAAAATAGATAGTGAAAGCTTCCCAGATAATTGTCTCTCTCCTCTCTGTCTTTCTCTTTCTCTCTCTCTCTCTCTCTCTCTCCCTCCCCCCCTTTACTCTTGGTCTCATTATTCCTCCTTTTCCCCACAGCTGGAAAATCACCTGTCCTCAGGCCAATGTTCAATCAGCGGCTCTCTTAACGCCACAGTGGCTTTAGCTGACAACTGAGACACGCTCTGAGAACTTTCCCAGAGACCCACACATGAGCCCGGAAGAATTTCCTATTCTCTGCAATCCCAGAACTTGTATTATTTGTGAGTAGGGTGGCAAGATTTAGCAAAAGAAAACAAGACCCAGAATTCTCAGTTGTATTTGAATTACAGATAAGTAACTAATGAAATCTTGGTATAATTATATCCCATTCAGTATTTGGGACATACTTGTACTAGAATATTATTTGCTTTATCCGAAATTCAATTCTAACTGGGAATCCTATATTCTAACTGGAAACTCTATGTTTGAGGCACATGAATCTACAACTACCTTCCAAGCATTAGAGTTTGTTGTCTACTCCCAACTTATATAGAAAGAGAAACAGTATTTATAATATTCTAGAACCTTGCCAACATTTATTTGATATTTTTGTTTACTTTATTTGATGTATTATTTGTTTTGATTTTAAATTTATACATGTTTATGGATTTTTAAAAAGTTTAGATACCACCGAGGACAACATCAGCAGGAATGGTAGGGTAAGAACATCCAAAAATTTGCTCCTTCATAAAAGCTAAAAGAACACTGGCAAAAAAAATTATCACAATCAACATTTTCAAAACTCTAGAAATTAACCCAAGACTGTCAACAATCCAAAAAGTGTTCTTTCAAGATAAATGGCTGAATCTCAGAAAGAACAGCAAGATGTGTGGTATTTTAATTTGCTCTATCTCATTCTCCCCTGCAAAACTCTTAGAAGACTTGAAGAGAAAGATCTCCCCCAAACATGGTGAAAACCAGCAGCTAAACCAATTCCTAGAAGAGGCAGAATGGGTTTGGCTCCCCAAAAACACCTTTCTTAGAAAACTATCATTCATTTCCTTAGAAATGCTCAGTTCCGGGGCGCCTGGGTGGCGCAGTCGGTTAAGCGTCCAACTTCAGCCAGGTCACGATCTCGCGGTCC
>NC_064818.1:49869569-49945111 GCF_023721935.1 Panthera uncia
AAAAAAACTGAAAAAAAAAAAAAAAAAAAAAAAAAAAAAAAAAAAAATCCTTTTTTAAATTTTACAGTTTTTTTTTTTTTTTTTTTTTTTTTTTTTTTTTTTTGACATGACTCAGACCTCTCTCATTTCAAACAGCCTTTTTCCTGGGAGTGTGTGTTGATAGCAATCAGTCACAGTTGTTTAACAATACAGTTGCCTAAGACAGTAATAGCAATTGGAGCTAACAAGAAGCTGACAAAAAAAATTAAAAGGAAAAGGTGGGGAATGAGATGTCCATTGGGAGCTTTGAAAAGCTCCAACACATTCTTAGGAATCAAGAAAGCCATGTACATGTGTAAAGTTGCACATACGCCAGGGCCTTGCATATGCCCAGGATAAACCTAAGAAGGCCCCAGCCTAAGCTTTCATCACTAGTTGATCTTGAAGATCTTTGTAAGCAGGAAGTAAAGACTAAGGCAGAACTGTAAACTACTTGCCTGAGCATTAAAATTGTTCCTTAAAACACACACAGACCCCACTGGCAAAAGTTGGGAGACTTATTGGTTCCAGCCATGTAGAGAAACTTCTGGTTAATCATTCACTAACCAAGGGGAGATGTCATTGCCCAAAGATGATGAAGAATACAGACTTTACAGGATTAATTCAAGGAAGTTACTATACAAGCAAACAGCTACAACAACAAGCCCTGGGGAAGGATAAAATATGATTTCAAGTGTCATGTTACATTATTTTAAATGTCCAGTTTCAGGCAGACAAATTATCAGACATGCAAAGAAATAAGACACATTGGCCCATACACAGAAGGGGAAAGCATTCAAGATAAACCGTTGCTAAAGAAAGCTAGATGTTGGAACCTGTCGACAAAGGTTTTAATTTAGCTATTTAAAATATGTCCAAAAAAATTAAATGAAATTATGTTTAAAGAACTAAAGGAACAGATGATAAGTATATTTTACTAAATATCAATAAAAATAGAGAACACTGATTAAAGATATAGAAATTATTTAAAAGAAACACAGAGATATTCTGGCATTGGAAAGTACAATAACTGAAATGAAAAATTCATTAGAGAGGCTTAACAACAAATTTGAGCTGTTAGGAGAAGAAATAAGCAAATGTGAAAATAGGCTTATTGGGATGATGCAGTCTTAGGAACAGAAAGAAAACAGTGAAAAAGAAAAACAAAACCCAAGAGCCTCATACCTGTGTGACAACATCAAGCATAACACCATATATATAATGGAAGTCCCAAAAGGAGAGAAAAGAAAGAGTGAAAGAATATTTCAAAGAAGCACTTCCTAAATTCAATGGAAAATATTAACCTATATATCCAAGAAACTAAACGAATTACAAGTAGGATAAACTCAAAGAGATCTAGACCTAAATATATCATAATCAAATTGTTGAAAGACAAAAAGAGAATCTTGAAAGCAGCAAGAGGGAAGTGATGCAACACACACAGGAGATACTAATAATGATTTCTTATCAGAAGCCATGGAGATCAAAAGGCAGTCTCATGATATTTTCAAAGTGCTGAAAAAGACTGTTAACCAAGAATTTTATACCCAACAAAATGATCCTCCAAAAATGAGAGAATATAAAATTGGTCACCTGCTTTGGAAAACAGTTTGGCAGTTCCTCGAAAAGTTCAACGTGGAGTTATTATATGGCGCAGCAATTCCATTCCTGGATACACAAGAGGATTGAAAATATATGTCCACACAAAAATTTGTGCACAAATGTCCATAGTAGCATTGTTTATAACCAATAAGGAATGGAAATAACTCAAAGATCCATTTACCGATGAATGCATAAATAAAATATGGTATATACACATACAATGGAATATTATTCACCTATAAAAAGGAAGGAAATACTGTCAATACTACAATATGGATGAACCTTGAAAATATTACACTAAGTGAAAGAAGCCAAACACAAAAGCCCACACATTTTATGATTTCATTTATATAAAATGTCTATATTATAAAAATTCTTTTAGACAAAAAGTAAATCAGTGGTTGCTAGGGTTGGGGAAGTGAGGAAGTAAGGAATGAGTGCTAATGGGTATGCCCTTTTTGGAGTGATGAAATATTCTGGAATTAACATTAAATAAGTGATAATGGTTTTGCAATCCTGTAAGTATGCTAAAACCTACTGAATCGTACACTGTAAATGTGTGATGTTTATGGTATATGAAATATATCTCAAAAAAAGAAAAGAGGAAAATACCTATAAAAAATATATAAAGTGAAAAACAATGCACTCTGACCACTACTCCTTCCACCACCCAGTGGTAACCATTATTAAGTTTCTTTCTATTTCTACACAAATGTTTTATGTATAGGTAAGTATATACTTCTGAAACTTAGCCAAAGAGGACCACACTACACACACTGTTGTCATGTGCCTTTTTGCTTAAATATGGCTTAGGTTTCTCCCCTTTTAATACAGAGATGATTGTCCTTGTTTTGTTGTTTTTTTTTTAATTGCTGTAAAGCATTCTACTCTGTGGATGTGCCATAATTTATTTAATGATTCCCCTGTTGAAGGTCATTTGAGTTGCTTTTACTTTTTTTCGCTGAAAAATCCTACAGCAAATATTCTAGAGAAATCTTTGTGCACTTATGATGGTGTATGGCTAAATTCCTAGAAGTGGAATTGCACACAAACATTTTAAAGTACAACAAAGAGTCAAGAGTGTAGTGGAAAGAAATGGACTCAGTGGTCAACTGGACCTTGATTTCTGGTTCTGTCACTTATTAAATGTGTGCTCTTGGCCAAACTGTTTGGCATTTCTGAGCCTCATTTTCCTCATCTGTAAAATTGAACTATGTTTCAGAAACACTTCCCCAATCTCAAAGTTTTCTTCCTAGTTGGGGGAGCTCAAGCAGGGATGTGTTTGGCCTTTCTCTAAGGGGGAGGTGAATGATTTATCTGAGTAAATTTAGTAAGAATAAATAGCTCAGATTCACCATTTTCCTTCTTAGGAATGAACTCTTCTGTGCTGTAAGTCTTTTTTGCACAGCTCCCATGTTGGGAGGTCTGCACTGGTCCAGCATCCAAGTGACTAGATGGGTTCAGTGAAGGAGGCATTTGTCTCTCCTATGAATCTAAAATTATCTGACTTTGTCTTTTACAGTAAGAAAAGTGATATTTGTCTTCTATATGCTTTTTCTTACTTCCCAGGTTATTTAAAACTTAGGTAAAGAAGACAGGTGCTATTATTTGACATTGTCAAGATCTTAACCTATTACTACCTCCCTTGAAGTAGTTTTGAGGATTGAAAGAGATGATGTGGGGGCACCTGGGTGGCTCAGTCGGTAAAGCGTCTGACTTCGGTTCAAGTCATGATCTCACAGTTCATGGGTTCAAGTCCCGCATCGGGCTCTGTGCTGACAGCTCCGAGCCTAGAGCCCGTTTCGATTCTGTGTCTCCTCCTCTCTCTGCCTGCCCTCCCACCCACCCATGCTCATGCTCTCTCTCTGTCTCTCAATAATAAATAAACGTTAAAAAAAATTTTTTTTAAATACTATGTCTAAAAACACACAAAAATAAAAAACAATGGTTTACATTATGCTCTCACTCTCCATTATATGTATCTCAGCCCACTGGCTGAGATCTTTTTTTAAGCTCCACTTTCTGTGTTTTGAATTACAAAAAAAAGTACATATATTTAATATACCATTTCAAACTGTACTTGCCCTTTTTATACTCTTGGCAAGGTATTTTTTCACCCTCTACATTGATCAGAGTCTTATACATGCAAGAAACAGAAACAAATTCCATCTTAGCAAAAGAGAAAATCTAATGACTTTATGTGATTGGGAAGAGCAAAATGGATATGATCTCAGGTAGGACTAGACCTAAGATCTCAGTGCCACCTAGACTTTCCTTTTCTTTATTCATCATCAAGTGTGCTGCTCTCTGCTTGTTCACCACTATATTCCCAACACCTAGGCCAGTAACTGGCATATAGTAAGGATGTAACAAAATATATGTACAATGAGATAGTGAATATATAAGTTCTTTCCTAATGTCATCATGCTTCCTCCATACAGCTTCCCACAGTTGAATCTTGGATTATAAAATCAAGCTATTGACCTGAAAAGCAAGGGAAGCTTCTGTCATCTATCTTCAGTATATCTTGATATCTCTGTCTATTCATATCCAAATCTATATCTAAATCTCCTAAGGATGGGTTTGTGTTTCTTGAGTCTTGTATCAACCTCTTTGACCACTGACTATGAAAAGTGATAGGGCACCACAACTGGCTAGCTTTGGTTGACACGACCCCTATGGCTAAGGCAATGTGATTGGTAAGATTACCACAAGCTCATAGATGGGTAACCGTAAAGAGGAAGATTCTCCAAAGGAGGAGGGGATGCTGTTAACAGAAAAAGGGAAGAAGTGACATTGGACACATACAGACAATGGAGGCTAACTGCATCATTCCATCCCAAGGGTCTGTGCCCTGTTGAAAATTACTGCAGTTTATTTATTAAAAAAATTTTTTTTAACGTTTATTTATTTTTGAGACAGAGAGAGACAGAGCATGAACGGGGAAGGGTCAGAGAGAGAGGGAGACACAGAATCCGAAACAGGCTCCAGGCTCTGAGCCGTCAGCACAGAGCCCGACACGGGGCTCGAACTCACGGACCGTGCGATCGTGACCTGAGCCAAAGTCGGCCACTTAACCGACTGAGCCACCCAGGCGCCCCAAAAAATTACTGCAGTTTAAATTGAATTCTAGAACTGAGAGTTTATAGATTCAATAAAAAGAATTGATTGCAATGACTCTTCTGTGACACTTAACGAATTCCTAGTAATTCTCCAAATACTATGACATTTAACAGTTTTATTGAGGTATAATTGACATGCAACAAACTATACATCTTTAAAATGTACAATTTGATAAATGTTTAAATTTGCAGGCTGTGATACCATCATCAGAATCAGGATAATGTATATAGTATCCATCACCCTCCAGATGTTTTCTCATGCCCTGTTGTCATTCTTTTCCACCCTCCCCACCTTCCAAAGGCAGAATTGCCATAGGCAGCTTGTCAATTTGCACCAAAAAGACTGCTGAGATTTTTATTTCAATTACACTGAATCTCTGGATCAATTTGGGGAGAACTGAATCCTTATCAATATTGAGTCTTCTAACCCATGAACATGATATATCTCTCAATTTATTTAGATCATCTTTAATTTCTCTCAAGAAGTTTTGCATTTTTTATTTTATACGTCTTGAGTATCCTTTGTCAGACATTTTTATGTTTTATGCTATTGTAAATGGTATTGTTTTATCACGTCAATTTCCAGTTGCTGCTAGGATATAGAAATACCATTGACTTTTGCTTATTTATCTTGCTGAACTCACTTATTTATTCTAGTAGGATTTTTGTATATTCCGTTGGATTTTGTACAGAGACAATAATGTCCTCTGTGAAGAAAATTTTATTTCTTCCTTTCCAATCTGGATATTTTTCCTTTGGAAAATATTGGAAAATAAATATTGGAAAATCCTCTGGATAATGTTTTCCTTTTGTGTATTGTTTTTGACAAGTGTACTGGCCAGAATTTATAAATTTTTGCTTTATGGGTTTTGAAGCTCTGTTACCAGTTTCATTAGCATATGTCCCTTGACATTTGTCATTATGAAAAGACACTTTTTATCCCTGGTAATATAATTTGCTCTAAAATCTTCTCTGTCAGATACATATATAACTACTTCAGCTTTCTTTTTGTTAATGCTAGAATTAGATATCTTTTTTATCATTTTATTTTTAACCTATTCAAGAGCTTATCTTTTTTTGTATATATTTTTTAATGTTTATTTTCTTTACTCTGAGAGAGAGAGCACAAGGAGGGGAGGGGCAGAGAGAGAGGGAGAGAGAGAATCTGAAGCAGGCTCTGCACTGCCAGCACAGAGCCCCACACCGGGCTTGAACTCATAAACCCCAAGATCATGACCTGAACCAAAATCAAGAGTCAAGTGCCTAACTGACTGAGCCACCCCGGCTCCCCTCAGGTTTCTATATTTAAAGTGGGTTTCTTATAGACAGCATATGGCTAGGTCTTGCTTTTTTATATAGTCTGATAATCTTTGACTTCTAATTGGGAGTATTAAAGCCATTTACATTTAATGTAATTATGGCTATAGATGGGATAAAACCTACCATGTTGTTATTTGTTTTCTATTTGTCCTATGTGTTTTTGTAATAATGTGTTTGTAAAATGTGTTTTAGCTATAATTCTTTGTTGTGTTTTTAGTAGTTGCTTTAGGTCTTACAGGAAAAAAAATATTTAACTTGTTAAGTCTATCTTTAAGTGATATTATACGACTTTATGTATAGTATAAAAACTTTATAACAGTATACTTTCTCCGCTCTCAGCCTTTGTGCTATTATTGTCTTACATTTTACTTCTTGGTGTTATAAATTCCATGATACATTGTTATTATTTTTGCTTTAAACAGTAGACTATTTCTTAATTATTTTGAATAATAATAAAAAAAGTCTTTACATTTACTAATGTAGTTATTTCCAGAGCTTTGCATTCCTTTTTTTCAGATCCAGATTTCAAACTGGTATCATTTCCCTTCTGCCTAAAGGATTACTTTTAACACTTTATATAGTGCAAGTCTGCTAGTGATGAATTCTTTCAGCTTTTGTGTGCTTGAAAAGTTTTTATTTTGCTTTCATGGAAGGTATTTTCCCTGAACAAAGAACTCTACTTTCAAAACTTTTCTTCTGAAAGCACTTGAGGATATTGCTCCATTGTTTTATCGCATTCATTTTTTAACAAGAAATGTATTGGCATCCTTATCTATGTTCCTCTGTCTATGAATCTTTTTAAAAACATCTCGTAATGCTTTTTGAGATTTCTTCCTTATCACTGGTTTTAAGCAGTACAATTCTACTGTGCTTTTAGTGTATTTTTCTTTACGTTTCTTGTACTTGGGGTTGGTTGAACTTCTTGGATGTAAGGGTTTACTGGTTCATCAAATTTGGAAAATTTTCAGCCATTACTTCAAATACTTTTCTGTCTTCCTTCCTCCAGAGACTACAATTCCACAAATATTCAACCACTTTATTTGGTCTGATATTTCACTCATTTTCTCAATTTTATTAATCTTTCTCTGTGTTTCATTTTGACTATGTCTATTGCTGTGTCCTCAGGTCCAATAGTCTATGCCTAATCTGCCATTATTACTGGCCAGTGCATTTTTTCACCTCAGCCATTATAATTTTCATGTCTAAAATCTTGATTTGGGCATCTTTTTTATCCTTCCTTTCTCTGCTTATGTTCAATATTTCCTCTAATTTTTTCAACAGATGGAATACAGTTATAAGTGTTTAAATGTTCTTGTCTACTAATTCTATCACATGTGCCATTTCTATGTCATTTCACAGTGCCTACATTACCCAAAAGTTTAGCCCCAAATCCAGGCTAGTGTGAATTTGCTGAGATAAAACAGATGGAAAAAAAAATCTCCTTTTGCCCTCTGCTGGAAGACTCAGGAAGAAATTCTACTGAAGATGATACCCAGGCTCATTAAACTGGCAGCCTCAATGGAGACAAAGTAGGATGAGAAGAAGACTTACCCACGTCCTCTGAAAACTGACTAATTGAATGCATGTTGTTTCCCCCTTTGATAAATCAAAATGCATATATCTGTGCTGAAATCTATGATGTGTATACACATATTTGGAACAACCTCAAAAGTCATCAAGGGATTTTGCAAACCAAGAGTTGGCAAACTATGACCTGTGAACCAAATCCAGTCACTCTCATTTGTTTAAGTGTTGTCCATGGCCTGTGAATGCTATAATGACAGAGTTGAGTGTTTGCAAAAAAAGATGATATGGTACCCAAAGCAGACATATTTACTACATGGCCCTTTATAGAAAAAAATTTGCTGATCTCTGACCCAGGCCACTTTCCCAACTTTGTTCTTTAAAGTTGGAGCAATCTGCAGTGGTGCTCTGGGGTTTCATGGGGAATGAAGGGAAGAAGACAGCACCTGCCATTACCACAACCACAACCTCCACTTGGATATAGCAACTCTCTTTTTATCTATTAGGTTACCTTTTAAAGTTTCTTTGGAAGACAGCATTTTAGAAAGTTTACATCTATTTCAAGTCTTTTTTTTTTTTCAGGTATGAAAATGAAGATTGAAGAAGGAAAGTAAATTATTTCTTACTCAACCTAATTGCTCCTTATGACCGGAGAAAATTCTGCCTTGGGCTAGAATTCCCAAGACCACATCACCCACTTCTTGACAGCCCTGCCCTTGATTCATGGCATTCTTGTGAAGCTGTCCCACTCATGAAAAGAATTGTTTATTCAACCCTATGTATGGGGTGACAAGAAGGAGTAATGTGAACATGGAAGGTTTGAGAGACTCAGAAATAAAAAATAGAAGAGAAAAGCAAATATGGACATAATAAAAGGATTAGCGAGGAACACAGGAAAGGGCCTGTGCCGGGAGAAATTTCATGTCAAAACAAACCTGGATGGAAATATGTGGATTCTCCATACAGCCTAAAAATAGGAAAAAAAAAAAATTAAAAATAAATAAATAAATAAAAAAAACTTGGTGCCACTGCAAACACTACTTTCATTTAGAGAGAAGAATAAGTAAAATATGGGAGAAAGGCAGGAAAAGACCACAGGAGTAGCTCTTAGTGTCTCTTCAGCTCTGGCCCCAAACTTGCAAACTCTACGTTAACAAAACAAAATATCTGTTAAGACCCATTCTCCTTTAAAAGCAGTGTGGTATTTATTCTTTCCCAAGCATAAATTTTGGGGTCTCATATTCCTCACTCCAAGTAGTGTATTGTTATGGACTGAATGTTTGTGTCCCCCAACCCTGCCAAATTCATATGTTCAAGTGCCAACTTCCCAGTGTGAGGCCATTAGGAGGTAGGATCTTTGGGAGATAATTAGGTGTAGATGACATCATGACAGTGAAGCCCTCATGATGGGATTAGTGCCCTTATAAGAGGAAGAGACACCAGAGTTTTCTCTCTCCACCATGTGAAGATATAGGGAGAAAGTGTCCATCTACAAGCCAGAAAGTGAGTCTTCACCAAGAGCTGCATCTGTTGGCACCTTGATCTTGGACTTCTCAGCCTCCAGAACTGTGAGAAATAAATGTCATTTATGCCACCCAGTCTATGGTATTTTGTTATAACCACTCAAGCTGACTAAGACACATATCAAAATACTTCTTTCAACTTCCCCCTCACATTAGCTCTCCTTATATATTGGTACCTCAAGCTTCAGTTGGCCAACTTATTTGCTTTTATCTCTTAGTCACTATGAAATGCGTAACCAAGAATGTTTCCCTCTTTGAATTGGCTAGCTTAGAGACAAATTTAGGTCCCTCCCATAGCAAGAGCTTGAGGACTTCTTTGTATGCATTCTTGTAAAAACCTCATTCCTAGCTCCATTTTATGTCCCTGATTTCTTTTCCCTTCCATTTTAAGTGAAGGTCATTTAAAAAAATTTTTTTTTCAACGTTTATTTATTTTTGTGACAGAGAGAGACAGAGCATGAATGGGGGAGGGGCAGAGAGAGAGGGAGACACAGAATCCGAAACAGGCTCCAGGCTCTGAGCCATCAGCCCAGAGCCTGACGCGGGGCTCGAACTCACGGACCGCGAGATCGTGACCTGGCTGAAGTCGGACGCCCAACCGACTGCGCCACCCAGGCGCCCCTAAGTGAAGGTCATTTTAAACGACCTAGAGACGCATGGAGGACAGCAGCCACCTGCTAAGTCAGGAGGGTGGTAGCAACAGTAATTACCAAAAGGAAGGGGAATCTCTTGGGACTTTAATTATAAGCTTCCAAATTCCTTCCCCACATGGATGTTCTTCCTCCACTGCTTAATATTAGAAAATTTCAGTTTGCTCTCACGACTACTGACTACAACTGGGCCAGCACCTCTTAAAACTCAGTTAATAGAAGAAGGCTTTACCATGGAAATCAAGGTTGGAAATTTAGGTTTATCTGCATGATTCGTTCCATATTATGACAACAGGAGAATGGTGGAAATTGTATAGAGACCCATGGAAGACTACAGGCAAATTAAGCCTTATGGGAACATATCTCTAAGTTTTGTTTGTTTATCTTTTGTTTTTATTAAGAAATAATTTTAAAAGCCTATGTGTGTGAGCAGCTCAAGCGAAGAAGGAACTGGTAACATGTCTCTAGCAAAACAAGCTGAGAAATTTGAAAAACTATCATGAAAATGCAGCTAGAAAAACCGCCATCCACTATCCTGGGAAAGTGTCCATGAGTCTTGAGGGTAACCAGAACACTGGGTGGAAAACATTTACATAAGCCATGAGAAATCAAAGCTCATACACATACCTAAGGATATAAGACCCAAAGTTTTACTACCCTTAGATTGCAGGAAAACAAAGTGATAAATTAACATTACAGTTGGTCTAGGATTTGTAAAACCACTGGGACTGAAGCGTAAGCAAACTCAAACTGGTTCTGAAGGAATATGTGTATAATTCAGAGCACACAGGAATCAGCACCTCTAAACAAACTAAGATAACTTCAGAGTAAAGACATCACAAATGATACAAGTGGACAATCTACCACGAGGGAGAACTGGCAGAAGCAACAAACAGGAGAAGCAGCATTTTCAAGATCTGGAGAAAGTACAGATCTTCCTCAACTCATGATGGGTTATATCCCAATAAACCAATCATAAGTTGGAAGTATCCAAAGTCATGAGCTCATTTAATACACCTCACCGACCAAACATCATAGCTTAGCTGAGCCTACCTTCAGCATGCTCAGAACACATACATTGGCCTACAGTTGGGCAAAGGCATCTAACACAAAGCCTATTTTATAATAAAGTGTTGGGTATCTCATGTAATTTACTGAATTCTATGCTGAAAGTGATAAACAGAATGGCTGTATGGATGTAGAATCTTTCTAAGTGTATCAGTTGTTTATCCTCATGATTGAAAGGCTGACTGGGAGCCAAGTTCACTGCCCCTACCCAGCATCACAAGACAGAATCATATAGCAGCGCACCAGCCCAGGAAAAGATCCAAATTTCAAAATTCGAAGTACAGTTTCTACTGAACGCATAACATTTTGTGCCATCATAAAGTCAAAAAATCATTAAGGCAAACCATCTTCAGTGGGAACCACCTGTAGAGCCATCTATAAGGCTAAAACAGAAGTATTCTTAAAACAAATAAAGACATCATAATGAAAGAACACAATAGGGTATGAAAAGAATAGGCAAAGAGAGAGAAAGAGAATAAATAGAACTCTTAAAAGTGAAAAACTGTTTAAATACCAGACTAGGCATTGTAGAGAGAATAAGTGAACTAGTGGATACATTTAAACAAATTACTAACAATGCAGCACAGAGAGATAAAAAGGTGACAATTACAAAATAGAAATAGAAATACGGAGAGATAAGTAAGAATATGAATCCTACATATACATAATATACCAAGAACAAAGTGAACCAGAGAATTTGGGAGATGACTTTAAATAGGATATTGTGATAAATGAATGTTCGCTGATGGGGAACGTCTTGTGAAAAGGAAGGGGGCCTCGAATTTTAAAGAGGCAGATAAACAAGAGAGTCATTTTTCATCTTCCCACATTTCTGGTATTACTGGTTTTATACAGTTAAAATTATACTTTCTATTAATTGCTTTCTGAACAAAATCAGTTACTAAAATAAGAAGATTTGGAACACCTCTAGACTAATTGCCCTTCTCTGTCACAGGCAATTCCTCTTTAGGATTTAGTTTGCCACCGTCTTGGGTCTCTTCCCTTCTCTCCCTACATTTGTTTTCCGTCTCTGAGACTGCTCCCAAGAAACCCCACAATTTCCTTAATTTATTTTGCAAAGAAATTCAGCCTCCTGCCTCTCTCTCTCTCTCTCTCTCTCTCTCTCTCTCTGTCTGTCTCCCCTTCCTTTCAGACCAAACCCACTCCCAAAGGGAGCTTCAATGTATTTTCCTAAACAAAGCTCCCCTCATACAAATTATGTCACTACTCATGTAGATGGAAGTTGCTGCTGTTGGTTTCTTGAAATAAGTAGCAGTTTTTCCCCCGGAAACAATCATTTTCCCCCTTAATTTTCAAGTTCTGTATGTAGCACATATCATAGTCTTTTGATTCACTTTTGACTCCCAATTTTCTGTGCTGGGCCAGGCTTGGAATGGAATGCAGGAATGGGATAAAGGTTCTCATAAACACATTGATTTAAAACTTGAAAAAAAAAAGTAAAATGTAAAAGATTTGTTATTTTTTAGGCCACATGAAAATGGCTAAGCCAAAGCAGCCACATCAAAACTGTTGAGTCAACATGTCATGTACACACATCATAGTGATGTTCCTATCGGATAGATGAGTAAACTGAAGCTCCAAGCATTCAGATTGACTTCTCCAAACTTGCGTAGCTGGTGAGTGGTTGAGCTGGGCTTTCCGCCCACATCTTCTGACTCAAAATACCATTCTTTTTTAGTGACGCTTTGCAGACTGTAGAGTTTCCTTCTCAATTGGATACGTTTTGTTTTAGCCTAAGGAAAAAAAAAATGGAAGGTTATTGCAACTCCATATACTTTATATTCCCTCTTAAGTGTCGTGATTGGGTACAACTGAGAGTTCAACTCCTCTTCACAATGGGAGTTCCCAGAGCGTCACAGGGAAAGAACTTAGGCAATTCTTCAAGCAGACCTTCCTTTTTCTTTTTTCTTTTTTCCTTATAAGTCAGCGTGCAAAATCCCAGAGCAGTGTTGTGACTTTAATACTTATGGAAATCAGATTGGCCTCCTCCACTTTAAATAAAGTGGGTGTCTTGATGGCTTGTATTATTTCCCACATGTAGTGTTCAGTTATGCTGTCGGCCAACAGCACCACCTAATAGGATGGAGGCACGACTTGCTAAAAGCACTGCCCTGAAAGCTGCTAAGAGCCACCATCCATCAAAGCATCGATCTGATGCCCTGCAGAACTTGGGCAAAGGGACAAAGCAACGTTGTCTTGTAGACTTCAGTTCAGCTGGGGATCAGAAGCTGTATGGAGCCATCGAGTGGAGTCATCCATTTGTATATTCATCCAACAAATATTGGAACACCTCTGACTGGCCAATGCTGTGCTAGGCACTGGGGTTGTGTCAAGAGGAGATGTAAGTCCTATCTTCTTGGAGCTTATAGATTAGTCAGGGAAACAGGCATTGAAAAGATACTGTAATTATACAAGTAACTCCAATGTCACTGTCCCTGCAAACAGCTTCTCTTTTTTTGGACTCCTGCTAACCTTGACACTGGACACAGCATCAGTCTTCTTTCTAGTAAGTAAATAGAAAATCCTCGCTGCACCGAAAGCATTAATGAGCTATGTTAAGTGTTGACCAAGATTCTGTATAGGAGATGAAGGAAGGGGTTTGGTTTCTGTGGTTACGCACCTCAGGGAATACTCCAGATTCTCTCAGGATGTGTCTGATCTCCAACCTGCATTTTTCTCTGTCCTTTGTGAAGCAGTTCTGGACCTTGCTGTCTTGTGTCTCCATCTTCCTGTATGTTCTCCTACTCCGGAACTTTCTTTTCTGCCCCCCACACCCACCCCCATCACAGTGAGCAATTCAGCTCTGCTTCTGAGTTTGCCTCCAGCCTCTCTCACTGGCATCATATCCGGGCACAGCAAAGAAAATGCCCTCCATTGGCTGGAATCCACCTCCTTAAAAGAGAGCATGTGTGTTCGGGTAGGGTGTACATAACAGCAAAAACTGGTTGTGCTACTCTAAAATAGGCAGTAATTATAATTGGAATAATTAGCTACAGGAAGAAATACAGGTGCGAGGAGACTGAGTAAGAGACCAGCCTGGCATGATGGTCAGGAACAGCTGGGTAACACCCCCTTCCCACCATGTCAGGACCCTGCCTCCTGAGTCAGCCTGTGTCTAATTGGGAGCAGCCACAATCGCTGTCTGAATAATTTTCTGGAATAGAGTTTCTTCCTGAATGACTCGATTCACACGGGATGAGAAACTGTCTCTCTCCACCAGGAAGTGGAATAAAACAACTGACTCACATTTCACGCTTCTGTTTTTGCCAAGCGTACATGATAATGTCTGTTATTCAGATGTGGGCTGGAGCTGAATCTGCTTTGTATAACTGACTGATCTGGCTAGGAAGTTAAAATCCAGGTAGCAGGCAACCAAAGAAGACATATTGAGTTATGGCCCTGGGTCCTAGATTCCAGTCAAGTCCTAGAGTATGGCCATCCCTCAGTCCAGTGATCTGGACCCATCTTGCATCTTGGGCAAGGCCTGAGGTGATCCTGTTGATCCAGAAGTCTCTCTCCACAAGCCATCCTTTCTCGATATCCCCTGGAGAAGTTACAAATCCCAGATACCCTTTCAACATGTCTGATGTCCTAGACCTAAAGCATGGAGCATCGGGCTTCAGAGACCAATGGTGGATGCCACCTGTAGACACTAGAGAAGTCAGTGTTGAGAATATATGGCAGAGACCAAACTCAGGGACTAAGCTGGGAGGAAACATGACCACCGTGGCCAAAAATAAGAACAGTCCCCAGATTTAAAGTACTGGACAGACACCAGGTCTACAGGCTCAGTGCCCATGGGTTGTACTTTATTGGGATGTAAGCAGGGTCTCTGACCTGAATTTATGTGCCTTCTAATTACTGATAGTGATTAAGGGTGTCAGCCATAGGATCCTGATTTTTCCCTTTTACCATCATTTCCTAATCATTTTCCTATGTAATTACATATTGGAGACATCACAGTTCCACCAACTATTGCAAAAAAAAAAAAAAAAAAGACCTGTGATTAATATTCACCTAATTATGCCATAATGGGTATTGCTCACTGTGTTCTGGGATATGTCCACACAATATACGACATCATAGTAAGTCCATTGTGCTATACTCAGGTGACAAAATTTCTTCAGCTGTACCACCATCACCACTAGGATGTTCACATATTCTCTCTACCCACATGGTTGCTAGTCATGATCCTGTTGTTTTAAAGACTACCTTGCCATTTAAAGAGCGATCACTTTTGACCCTTTCTCTTGATACTCAAATAACTAAGAATTGACAAATTAAACACTTTATTGGATAGACTCTGTACAGTTATAGCCAGCTGACATGTACTGAGCTTGGCACACATATTAATAAATCCTCACAATAATCATGTAATATAAGCACCTTTATTATCCCAATTTTATAGAGAAGGAAACTAAATCTTAAAAAAGGTTAAGCAGCTTAGCCAGTCATTTGATAAACAAATCATTGAAAGTCATTCAATAAACCAGGACTCAAACCAAAGTCTGTCTGGGGCCAACCCCATCTGTATAACCACTCTGCTTTTTCTGGGAATGCATGTCAGATACTTTTATGAACTTTTTCTGGTGTTTCTTGGGTTCATGGTACATTGATATTTCTTCTTGGCTATCCTCTCCTGCACAGAATGTTCTTATCAAAACAACTCTTCCCATAGTTGAGAGACTCTTCATTAATCAAATGTTATCATCATTAATCAAATGTTATCATGACCACTGTCTTCCCTGATCCTTCTGTCCTTGATCATGTCAAGCTAGAATACTAAATAGTGGATTCTGATCTTAAATTGATCATCTCCAGAAAATGCAAAACTACCCATCAGTTTAGATGATCCTTTAGAAAACTCAGTTCTTCCCAAGGCTGACCCAACCTGAACCCGAATTAAGGAGAAGTGCAGGCCAGTCAGTTTCCCGAGAGCAATCACTAATAGTCATTAAGACATCTCTAGAATCAATCAGAAGTCTGTGTCATGTTTGCCACTGAAGTCAAAGTGCCCTCATGTGGAAAAAAGAAAAACATTTACCACACAGAGACTTACCTGTGTTGGTTATGTTTGAGATATTCTCTGGAACTTGAATAATCAGTTGTGCCACCAACCATGGGACCTGCCGGGTAATAATGACTGTAGGTCAGCTGAAATTCTTAAACTAAAAGGTGGTTTATTTTATTACTTAAATTATAAACCTTCTATATACAATATAAACCTTTTCTATTTCAATAAGTTGCCCCCCAAAAAATAAAAAAGTAAAAGTGAAAGTAACATTATAGAAAAATGGAAAAATTTTTGGCAACACAAAAGTCCAAAAAAGAAACTTTAAACATAATTTGAACAGGATCTGTGACTGCATGTGCATAAATTATGTCCTTTCATAAGGACTATGAATGACTTATGACCCTGAGTTGTAAGTAATGGGAAAATAGTGAGATGAGAGACCATCTCAAATAGATTAAAATATCATATTAGCCCATGGAATCCAGATTTCTCAATGTTTAAAGAAGGGAGTTAAAAAATGGAAATAAGGAAGGCTAGAACCAACATGGTGGTTCATAAGGTTGAAAAGGTAATCTCACTCACAGTATCCCCTTACAGGTTACTTATTAATTACACAGGGGGAAACAGTAACTGTACAGAGGATTAACATCATCAATAATGGGACAAGCTGACTGCGTGCCTCCTGAGGTGATGCGCAGAGGAGGACACAATATCACATTTGTGGGGTTTCTGCCAAAAAAAATGCATAACCCAAATTGAATCTCAAGGAAATGTCAGACAAAGTAAAATATAAAAATCTCCTATAAATAACTAGCTTGTCCTCTTCACAATTGTCAAAAAAAATGAAAGATAAGGGAAGATGAAGAAACGATTCCAGATTACAAGAGACCAAAGAGACATGACAGCTAAATGCAACACGTGCTCCTGGATTGGATCCTTGGTCAAGGAAAGTAATCACTATAGAAACAGTACTGGGGCCCTGGGAGCAATATAGATAGGAATTTTAGGTTATAGTATTACATCAAAGCTACAGTTTATGATTTTGATCATTGTGTTGTGGTTACAGAAGAGAAGTTCCTGCTTTTAGGAAATACACAGAAAAGAACTTATGGATAGAGAATCATAATGTCTGTAAAGTATTTTCAAATTTAAAAAAAAAATAGAGAGGGAAAGAATGAGAGCAAATAATAAACAAATGGAGCAAAATATTAACAATTGGTGAATCTAGGTAAAGGGAATAAAGGTGTTTCCTATACTATTCTTTTGACTCCTGTGTAAACTTGAAATTGTATTAAAATTAAAATGTTTAAATGTCATATTTAGAGAATTTAATAAATCTTTTTAAGAACATAGATAAAGTGGGTCATCTGGGTTAGGAGTCTGGCTCTTGATTCTGGGTCAGATCATGATCTCACAGTTCCTGGGATCAGACCCCTGTAGGCTGTCAGTGCAGAAACTGCTTGGGATTCTCTCTCTCTCTCTCCCGCTTTCTCTGCCCCTTCCCGTCCCCTTACCACCCCCCCCCGACACTACATGCATGCTCTCTAAACAAACAAACAAACAAACAAACAAACATTTTTAAAAAGATAGATAAAGAGTGTATTGCTTTCCTATTATTTTCCTATTGTAAGAAAGTACCACAAACTTAGTGGCTTGAAACAACACTAGTTTATCATTAGTAAATGACAGGCCTGTCTGGCTTCTAGAGGCTGCCTGCATTCCACATCATTCCACATGATCCCATCCTCTGTTTTCATCATCATGTCTCCTTTCCCGACACTGGTGCTGTTTCCTTCTCCTAAAAACCTTTTGTGATTACATTGAGCCCCCCACCCTATCCAGATAGTCCAGGATAATTTCTCCATCTCAGGTCCTTAATCACATCTACAAAATTCCTCTTGTCACAAATCCTAGAGGTTAGAATGTCTCGGGGGGGGGGGGGCATTATTCTGTGCACCACTGAGTAATTCAGTTTTCAGTACAGAGAAACAATTCTATCCCTCTCCCAAATCAATATTAAACAACATTTAAAGAATTTTGGTTTGAAGAGGCACCCTCAAGCCTAGGAAGAGGGGATATCATTAAGAGATGAGAACACAAGGTATCAAGGGCATATACTATTCTAGACCTTAAATTGGGGAACAGATATAAGGCTATAGGTTTTATTATTCTTATTTGCACTGTGCTTACACATTATTCCACTATATGATTTAGTTCATAACTGTTTAATAAAAAACATGGGGGGCACCTGGTTGGCTCAGTGGGTTCAGAGTCTGACTCTTGGTTTCAGCTCAGGTCATGATTTCATGGTTTGGGAGTTCAAGTCCTTAATCCTGATTATAGCAGTGGCTACATGAATCTCTTCATGTGTTAAAATTCATAGAACTGTATGCCAAAATAAAAACATCAATTTTACTTTACAATAATGTAAGAGCTTAGTGTATAATGTATGGAAAAAAAATTGTGCTCATCTATTTTCACCCAACAGTTTTAACTCTAGGAATTTAGCCCATGAAACATATCCATACCCACACTCACATGTTCACAAAAATAATGAGTATACTCACTGAAGCAATAGCAAGAATCTGGACCCTACCCAAATGTTTATCAGCAGAGGATGAGTTAAATAAATTATGTTTTCATGCATGCAAGTCATTAAAATAAACTTAAAGGAAACTGACAAGTAATAGGCTGTTGTTTCAGAATTGGCTAGAGATTGGGCTGTCTAAAGGGTGTCTGAAGTAATTAGAGGTCAGGTACCTCTTCAGAGCAGATAAGAAACAGCTAGATTGGCTCAGCTATTCAACTGTTGGCACATAATTGCCTCTAACCTATACATATATATGCAAACCACTTTGGGAAACAAATTCAAGGAGAATTTTCAGTCTTCAGATGTCAGGCTTGTGGGAAGTGCTATGGTTTCTCTTTCTTTCCTCGTGAGGGGACTGTCCCTCAAAAGAATTAAGTAAGGGGAAACACATAGAGATTAGAGGTGCAGGCAAGACAGGGGTCATCACACTTTACTTTCTGTTTGCATAGCTGCTTATTCAGTAGAACTGCTCATTTGTCTTCTGTGTCTATCTGAGCAGGAAATAAAAGGAGACTGAGCTGGGCAAGGAGACCACAGCTACGGAGCAGTCTGCCTATCCACTCTTGGGCGTGACAAGGACATGGGGGCTTCCTGAGAGTGAAACGATCTTTGGAATGTAGCTGGACTCCAGACACCTTACTGGGTACCCTTTACAAGAGGCTTGGTCACCAGGAGAGAACTGCTCTCCCCCCACCTCCCCTTTCCCCCTCTTCAAACATGAGACTGCAGCATGAACTATCCTGGGTGGGAACTGAGAGGGAATTGCAAAAAGTTGAACTCCAGAATATTTTCTATACCAAAGAACTGTGCCCTGAGGAGAACTTTCTGGGAGCCCACTGAAGAAGCCACATATGTGACCTATGAACAAGGCAGCCTTTAGAATACAATGAGTAGCATCTGAACACCCCAACAATCATCACTGTATTCCTCTGCTTGGGCTGCCATAACAAAATACCACAGACCAAGTGGCTTAAACAACAGAAATTTATATTCTCATAGTTCTGGAGGCGGGAAGTTCAAGATCAAGGAGCCTATAGGATTGGTTTCTCTGAGGCCTCTCTCCTTGACTTTACATCATCATCCCTCTATGCACATGAGCCACTGGTGTCTCTGTGTGTCCAAATTTCCTCTTCTCTTTTTTTTAATGTTTATTTATTTTTGAGAGAGAGAGCATGAGTGGGGGAGGTGCAGAGAAAGGGGGACACAGAGGATCTGAAGCGGGTTCATGCTGACAGCAGAGATCTTGAAGTGGGGCTTGAACTCACACACCATGAGATCATGACCTGAGCCAAAGTCAGACGCTCAACTGACTGAACCACCCAGGTGCCCCAAATTTCCTCTTCTTATAAGGATGCCAGTGAGACTAGATTAGGGCCCACCCTAATGTCCTCATTGTAACCTAACCATCTCTTTCATGGCCTTGTTCCCAAATACAGTCACATTCTGAAGTTAGGACTTCAACAAATGATTTGAAAAGGGACACAATTCAGCCTGTAACAATCCTATAAATAAGAGACATTTGTCTCTCTGATTCTCCCTCCTTCTCATCCCAATGAAAGAAATAGGAGGGCATAAAAAGTGAAAGGTGACCCACACTCTACTTCATATCCTCTCCCTGAGGTCTGCCCTGTACCTGGTGGGTTTGAGGAAGAAAACAAACATTATATGGGATGAGAAAAAAAATTATTTTTAATTTTTTAAAAATTGGATGTGAAATTTAGTTTTAGACTACTCTAGACATTTTAGTAATAGAAAGTGGTCAGAAAGCTATAAGATCTGCTCAAGATATCATTGAGGGTCAGAAATGTCAGAGAGATTTCATGCAATATGATGGAAAGACATGATTGGAGAGAAAACCAAAGCAGTTTCATAATTCTGTTCTATTGAATATATCTTGTTTGATAAGTTTATCATAATATATGTTGGTTTGGAAAGAGACACATGATACATAATTTACTGACTAAAACACATACGAGAATAATATTCATGTTATGATCCTCCTTGGATTAAAAAAATGGGATGAATATCTATTGTTCTTGGCTGCCGAGCATCCTTCCCTTGCCTTTTCTAGTAACAGACACTTTCCTCAGCAATGGGTTGGGCATGTGACTCCAGCTGAGCCACTTGTGATATCTCATGTCCCTATCTAGAGTGATTGATTAATCAACAGAGTGAACCAGGTAGAAACATGCCCTGGGATTTTTCAAGTCAAAAGAACAATGTTCTTTCCTCTTTGGTCACAAAGTTTTAAGGCTCAGAACTGGGAGCTACTGATGGTCCTATCTCCTGACTCATTGAGAACTCAAGGTAGGACATTGAAGCTAACATGCAAAAAGACATAGAGATGAAAGACAAAAAAGTGATTCCTGATGATGTTCTAGTCCTGGTTTCAATCATTATGAAGGCCAATTCTACTCCATCCCAGAAGAAGTAAGTATCCCAATCCTACTCCCCCAAAATTTGGGGTTTCTGAGCCAATTAGGTCTCTCCTTTTGCTTAAGTCAGTTTGCTTTTGTTCTTATCCTTTGAAACCAAAGAATTTCAGCAATAAAAAATATATCTATTTGTGTGGTATATTATATTCCATGGAAACTATCTAGAAAGATACATGTAAACTTGGTAACAGTCATTAATTCTGGTAAATGGCATACTTTTTCTTTATGTCTTCTTGTATTATTTTAATTTCTTTATATCAATTATTTGTTACTTTTGCAATAAAACACATTAAGGAAAAGGAGAACACAAAATAGTATAGCACTGATGATAACCAAGAAAAATGTACAAATATATATTGAATAAAATTGGGAGATAAATTTAGAACAATGGACATTTAGCTTAACATTCTCTTTGCCCCCCCTTCCATGGAGAGTTGTTTGAATTTTTTTTTGAGAGAGTGCAAGTTGGGGGGGAGGCAGAGGGAGACAGAGAGACAGAGAGAGAGAGAGAGAGACAGAGAGAGACAGAGAAAGAGAGAGAGAGAATATTAAGCAGGCTCCACACCCAGGATAGAGCCCAATGTGGGACTTGATCTCACGACCGTGAGATCAAGACCTGAGCCAAAATCAAAAGTCAGATGCTTAACCCACTGAGCCACCCAGGTGTCTCCCTAATACACGTTTTAAAAGGTAAACCTCAGCCCTACAAAAAGGTAAAGAGATTGTGAATTCTAAGATCATATATAGAGAGAGCACTGAATGTGTTCGGGACAAACAAGCAATACATATTGAATGGACCTAATGCAATGGATGTGTATGTGGAAAAGAAAGAGAAGGGAGGAGAGGAGAGGAGAGGAGAGGAGAAGAAAGATGCAATGCAATGCAATGCAATGAAATGATGCCATGGATGCCTGCCCTGTGGAGCCACCTCTGGGTGAACAGAGACTCCATCTCATTCATCTGCTCCCAATGCAGCAACCAGTATATTACTTGATACACTGTTGGTCTTTGTGGTAGTGATCTATCACTGCCTAACACATTATCACAACATGTAGCAGCTTCAAAGAATCACATTTAGTATCTTGGGTTTCCGTGGAGCGGGAATCTGGTCATGGCTTAGCGGGGTGCCTCTGACTCAGGATGACTCACAAAGCTGTGATCAAGGTATTGCCTAGGGCAACAGTTTCCTCTTCCAAGTTCACTCACTTGGCTTCAGGCTGGCCTCAGGTTCTCTCTGGCTATTTGCTGGAGACATTAGTTCCATGCCATCTGGGCTATTCCTAACGGGGAAGTTTGCTTTCCCAAAATGGAGGGATGGGGGAGTAAAGGAAGGAAGAGGAGAGGAAGTGAGAGACAGAGAGAAAGGAGAACAGGATGGAAGTCAACCAAAGGGGTGGGGTACTACTGACATCTCATTTGCAGATACGAGGGGTGCTGCTAAACATCCTAAAATGCACAACAGAGCCCCCCACAACAAACACTTATCTGGCCAAAGTGTCAAAAGTGCTGAGGTTGAGAACCCCTGACCTTGAGTGTTGAATGTTTGCAAGGCATTTTACATACTCTATCTCAATCCTCACACAACCCTATAAGGTAAAGGGGTATTATCTCTCCATTTTATTGCTGAGGAAACTGAGGCTTTGAGAAGTTCAATGATTTGCTACCTAGCAAGCAAATAGGGAGGCTGGATTGGAACATAGTTCAGTCTCTCCCCATTGCCAGGCTCCTACCCTGGGAAACAGGAGCAGAGAGAGGTAAAAAGGGAAAACAAGGTCTGGGAGAGTGGAGGGGAGAAATACTCTCTCTGCCAGGAAAAGCTCCAGACACCATTCTTGTCACCTCGTCTGAAATTTGCAATGAGGTAAGAACATAAACCTGAGCAGACTCTGTTCTCTGAGAAAAGATAGCTTGGCAAAGTCCCGGTGTGCATCAGAGTTGGGTTGGACCTGGGGCTACCTGTGGTCTTGGGAACACACGGTGCTCACACGGACTGCATCCTCTGCCTTCTGCTCTGGGTCCCACCTGTGCTTCCAGATGAATCACTGGTGACTGCTCGGAGAGCCATGCCAAGCTCCCCTTCATTCCACTTTCAGTATGGTAGGCCTGGCTTCTTCCATGCCCAGGAATGCACCACCGGTTAGATCCCATTGTGAAACATCTTATAAATACATTTTAAATTTCTTATCATTTCTATCTGAATGTGGTCCCCACCCCAAACCCCTTTTAGACTTTCGGGCTTATTTCCTCCTGACCCCCTCAGTCAAAGTGTGAACATTTCATTTCCCAAAGGATCATCTCATCCTTAGAGAGAGTCTCTGACTTAATTATGCCCTCTCAACATGCCTTTCCATTGGGGAAGTCACCCCTTTATCAGTGGGGCTCTTTATTGTAATAGGACTTACTTCTTCTGGGATGGAAACATGCAAATCCAGCCTGCAGCGGCTCTGAGACAAGAGTGAGAGGCTGCTAGTACCACAAACCTTTAGAGTATTTGAATTAAAAAATTCTAGGTGTGTATGGGGCGCCTGGGTGGCTCAGTAGGTTAAGTGGCCAACTTCAGCTCAGGTCATGATGTCACGGTTCGTGGGTTCAAGCCCCGCATCAGGCTCTTTGCTGACAGTTCAGAGCCTGGAGCCTGCTTTGGATTCCGTGTCTCCCTCTCTCTCTGCCCCTTTCCTGCTCCCACACTCTCTCTCAAAAATAAACATTAAAAATTAAAAAAATTCTAGGTGTGTAGGCATTATGAAATCTTGTAGCTCTTACTAGAAGCTTTGTATTTGAAAAATTTGGCAAGGAGAAGATTGTTTGCTCCATCCTGGGGCTGCAGGAATAGACACACCTTTCATCAGCTGAGAATCTGTAGGTATGTGCCTGCTGGGATTTCAAAGGGCACACATTCTTTGGCCAAATATGGCCTTGCCACATAAGCCAGCCTTGTAGGAGCCTTGGTTGTTGCTGCTTCCGTGTGTGATTGAGTGACTAATGTCCTCTCACGTCGTTCATATCATGACCTAAACTGTTGGGTGGGGGAGGGAAGGAGGGGGGACAGAATTCTCCATTTGGGCCCTGGGTGGACCGACTGCAAAGTTGTGTGGCCTTATTCATCTTTCCACTCGGCTGTGTCACAATAGCTACATCCAGAGACAAATTCCAGGCTGGAAATGGCAGTTATCAAGTAACAAAAGTGCATAGGGCCCTTAAAAATCCATGGAAAAGCATAATAAGCAAAACCACACAAGAAGAACAACAGATCACGTGACACCTAGTATCCTCTTCCTTCTGTCTGGTTATTTCTGATCTCTGACTGGCTGGCTCGGTATAGCTTTAGTTACCTGATTCAGGTGACCGGTTATCGGAAATTGGTTGGAAAGAAATTTTCATTGAGTTATCTTGTTTTCCTCCCCTTGAGTTTTTTTTTTTAATTTATATATTTTATGTACAAATTTCATGACCTAGGGGTTTTCAAACTTTTTAAGCAACGACCACAGTAAGAAACTGATTTTTACATTGTTGACACAGCACATACACGTGTGCACACACACACACACACACACGTGTGCACACACATATGCAAAAAAAAAAGTTCTACAAAAAAATTCACTTTTACTATAGGTGATTCATTTTCGTATTTTCATTCTATTGTATTCCATTCAGACCTGGTCTAGTCTATTATAAGTGCATTTTTCTGCCCATTAAGCTAATTTCACAATACATTAAAGGGACATGACCTGCAGCTTAAAAATATCGTATTACTTAAACTGTGGTTTAAAGAATGACAATTTATAGCATTCTGCTGAAATACAAACTGTAACTAGAAAGTGAATTGAACTAGCATTTTTCAGGATTTTTTTTTTCTGTGGGATCAGTAATATTGCTCATCCATTGCTTTGGTGGCATTTAATGTGCCCGTAATTTCTCACTTTTCCAATTCTGATGATCAGCTGTAAAAACTGCATAATTAAATCAGACTCTTTCTACCCCCTCCCACAGGGTCTCTGGGCACTCCTTTCAAAGTGTTACACCCATGAGGCTTAGCAAGATTGGGGGACATAGTGCCACTTACCTGTGGTCGTGGTGTGTGGAGACATGTAGGAGTCCATACTGGAAACATGCCAAGGAAGCACCAGAGTTTAACCAAATCCACCTGGATTCAGCACCAAAGAGGGAATCAGGTAGAAGGCCAAGTAAGATCCAAGCTGTGAAAATCACGCAGGGAAGGAAAAGGGAGGAGGACATAAGGCAATTCCCAAACTGAAGAGTAAAAAGCTGTAGGGGCTCTTAATCCTCTTTTGGTGGCCTTGTTTAGTGCACGCTCCAAAAGCTGTAATACTGATGTCCTCTCATCTATTAATGTCAGGATGCATTTAAACACAAAACCAGATTCCATCATTGTGCTTAAAATGTTTTTAATGGTTTCTTTTTTTTATTAAAATTTTTTTTTAATGTTTACTTTTGAGAAAGAGAGAGACAGAGCATGAGCAGGGGAGGGACAGAGAGAGAGGGAGACACAGAATCCGAAGCAGGCTCCAGGGTCTGAGCTGTCGGCACAGAGCCTGACGTGGGGTTTGAATTCACGAACCGCAAGATCATGAGCTGAGCCGAAGTCGGACGCTTCACCAAATGACCCACCCAGACACCCCTTTAATGATTTCTTAATATCATTCACTATCTAATTATCCACAATTGCTCTGTCCCATAATTTTTTGTTTTTACATTTTGTTTTTTCTAATCAGGTCCAAATAATTAGGGTCATGCGTTTTAATTGGTTGATTTGTCTGATAATTCTTTTCATTTGTAAGTCCCCCCCACACCTTTTTTTAGTGTAGCAAAGTAAGATCTAAGACCTCTTTACAACTGAATCTTCCCAAGAAAATATGCATTGTTTGTTTCAACTTGTATGTCAGCTGAGAAAAATAGCTTCAGGCCTGCGTAGGGGAGAAATCTTGTTTCAGGTGATATGGTGACAAGGGTGATAGAAAACTTGTCCCATCTCGCTGTCCCCCATCATTTCTGAAATCTCCTCCATTAGACTCACTCCCTTATACTTCTAAAAGGCCTCCTTTAAAACACAACTGCACTGGGGCACCTGGGTGGCTCAGTGGGGTAAGCATCCAACTTCGGCTCAGGTCGTGATCTCACTGCTCATGAATTTGAGCCCCACATCAGACTATCTGCTATCAGCACAGAGCCTGCTTTGGATGCTCTGTCTCCCTTTCTCTCTGCCCCTACCCTGCTCATGTTCTCTCTCTCTCTCTCTCTCTCTCTCTCTCTCTCTCTCTCTCAAAAACAAAATAAATATTAAAAAAAAAAAAAGAAATTGGGGCGCCTGGGTGGCTCAGTCAGTTGAGTGTCTGACTTCGGCTCAGGTCATGATCTCACGGTTTGTGAGTTTGAGCCCCGCGTCGGGCTCTGTGCTGACAGCTCGGAGCCTGGAGCCTGCTTTGGATTCTGTGTCTCCCTCTCCCTCTGCCCCTAACCCACTCACATTCTGTTTCTCTCAAAAATAAATAAACATTTAAAAAATTTTAAAAAAGAAATTAACTGCTATTAAAAAAAATAAAAATAAAAAGTAAATAAAACACAACTGCTTTAAATCCCCACGTATTTCATATTCTATAAACAGGAAATCTGTTAACCTCTGATATTCATCTTTGAGTTCTTTGCCAGAACCATGTGTATAAATGATAGCCCAGGGGAGGACAGCCTGGTAAGCTATCAAGAGCCAACTCTAATTAACAGATTTTTAGCATTGAATGCATTTAGATGCCTTCTAATTTTCAGAAAATTGACAATCCACATTTTTATTGCTTTTTGTGTGATGGTACAAACCAGGATCAGATGCTAGTTTTTCCATTTCCAGAATGAGTTTTCTTACATTCACTTGAATAAACTAACTTCATCACCATTCAATGGCCGTTTCCTACCCTTCAAAAATTACGAAACATAGTATTGTATTTTTAAGCTAGTGGGCATTTAGAAACGACGAACTTTAGTTTCTCTTTTTTTCTTTTTCCTTTGTCATGTTGCTTCCCCTTCCCCTTTGCCTGGATTTGTGGGTGACATGAACTAGAGAAATTATGCGAGAGTAGAAATGCCACCTGACAGCAACCCACAATACAGTGACCATGTCAATTGTTAAATCAACTTTATTGAGCTGTAACTTACATAACGTAAACTGCTCTCATATTAAGGGCACATCTCAATGAGATTTGATAAATGTATACACTTCTGTAATCTCCACCCTGATCAAGACAGATATAGGATATTTTCATCATCCCTAAAAGTTGTCTTATGTCTCTTAGCAATCACCTCTCCCTTCCCTGGCCCCAGCAAAACACTGATCCAACAGCAGAGATGAAATGTGCCTCCTCTACGATGTCATATAGATGGACTCTACATGATATATCTTTTGTGCCTGGCTTCTTTAGCTCATCCTAAGTTTTTGAGACCACCCATGTTTTTCCAAGTATCGATACTTGTTCTTTTTTATTGCTGCAAAGGATTCTATGATATGGATACACCATAATTTGTTTATCCATTCACCTCTTGATAGACATATGAATTATATATCCAGTTTTTGGCTCTTCTAAATAAAGTTGCTAAAACGAATGTGTACAGCTCTATGTGGACATAGGCTTTCAGTTCTGTTGGGTAAATACCTACAAGAGGAATTGCTGGTAAGTGGATGAATAACTTTATGAGAAACCTCCAAACTGTTTCCCAAGGAGGTTGTGTCATTTTCGAGTCTCACCAGCAATGCATGAGAATTCCAGTTGCTCTAGATCGTCACCAACAGTTGCTGTTGTCAGTCTTCTTAATTACAATCATGCTGGTACATTTGTAAAAGGATCTCACTGTAGCTGTGCTCTGCATTTCCCTCACGATGGAAGATTTTGAGCAAGTTCCCATGTGCTTACGGGCTTATTTGTATACCTTCTTTTGGGAAGTATCCAAATCTTTTGCTTATTTTTTATTGGGTTGTCTTCTTCTTATTGACCTGTAAGAGTTCTTTCTATATTCTGGATATAATCCTTTATCAGATATATGTATTATGAATTTTTTCTCCCAGTCTGTGACTTGCCTTTTTGTCATCTTAATGGAATCTTTCAAAGGGAAAAATTTTTAATTTTTGATGAAATCCAATATATATATGTGTGTGTGTGTGTGTGTGTGTGTGTATAAGATTTTTTTTAATGTTACTATTTATTCTTTTCATATCCTATCTAAGAAATCTTTGCCTATACCCTGATAAGGAAGATAGTCTCCTCCGTTTTCTGTGAGAAGTTACATTAGCTTTTATATATAGATAAATGACCCATTTAAAATAAATATTTGTGTGTGGTATGAAGTGACAGTAGAGGTTCATTTTTGTCCATATGAATATCCCAATTGTTTCAGTATCATTTGTTGAAAGAATATTCTTTTCTTACCTTTATTGAAAATCAATATATGTGTGGGTCTGTTTCTGGAATCTTGATTCTATTCCATTTATCAAATTGTTTACCTTTATGCCAATACCATGTTCTCTTGATCACTGCAGTTTTGTAAATAAGTCTTGAAATCGAATAGTATAAGTCCTCCAACATTGCTCTTTGTCTAAAACAAATGGACTATTTCAGCTCACTTGCATTTCCATATAAAGTCTAGAATTAGCTGTGCACGATAAAAAAAACTTCTGAATAATAAAAAGGAATGAAATATTGATACATGTGAGAACATGGGTGATTCTAAATAATTATTCTGAGTGAGAAAAACCAAGCAAAAAAGAATACATACTCTTTGAATCCATTATATATAAAATCCTAGAAAATGCAAAAGAATCTATACTGATAGAAAGCGGGTGAGTGGTTTTCTGGATATGAGTCATGGAAGGGAGGTAGCAAAGAGGCAAAAATGAGAGATGATACAAGGGCACAAGAAAACTTCAAATGTTCCAATCTGATGTATCCAAATCGATAGACATGTTCTTGATTGTGGTCATAGTGTCATGAGCATACATAAGGAATAACTTATCAATTTCTACACTTTAAACTTTAACAGTTCATTGCATGTCAATTATACTTCAATAAAGCTGTTTTTTTTTAAATAGATATTACAAAAAATGGAGATTTCAAAAAACTCAAAGATACAAACAGGATGAAAATTAGAAGGGTTTGGGACTTCTCACAGCAATGCTAGAGACTAGAATACAATAGAGAAATGCTATCAAAAGTCCAAATGAAAATGATTTCCAACTAAAATTCTATATCCTGTTCATCAATAAATCAAGAAAATGAAATAAAATTTACAGATATATGCAACACGAACAAAATTACTTATGATCCATTCTTTCTCAGGAAGCTTCTTTAATGTACTCACCAGCAAAACAACAAAGCAACTGAAGAAGAGTATTATATGAGGTTCAAAATTTCCTAGGATCCAACGCACAAGACAGGGGAGAGGAATTCTCTGGATGATGGGAAATAGAAACCCCAGAATGCAATAGTGAATGCAGCATTCTAAAGAGCAGGAGTTGCAAACGAATAGAAGCTCCAGGGGAGAAGTTTACCATGTAGAAAATTATTATGAGAGGCTGGTGGAGCAAGTGGGAAGCATTAGCAATAGATACAGAGAAAATGAAACAGATGATAAGAATTGGACAATTATTAATGCCAGAGCTAATAAAAAGTTGTGAAAGAAAGAAACAAAACCATGGTATACTCTGATTATGTTTCAGCAGGAAATGATATTTTAGTCATAACACTAAAAATACTCAATATTCTTTAAAAAAAAAAACAAAACTTGTGACATGTTTCTACTGGAAGGAGGACAGGAAGCATGGGGCAGAGTAAATTATGTGTGTTAAATCCTGCTGTACCATAATAGAAAATACGTAGATAGTGTAAACAATTATCTATTAAGAAATAGAGTTTGGGGCACCTAGGTGGCTCAGTTGCTTGAGCATCTGACTTCAGCCCAGGTCATGATCTCACAGTTCATGAGTTTGAGCTCCTCATCTGGCACTGTGCTGACAGCTCAGAGCCTGGAGCCTGCTTCAGATTCAGATAATTATATTTTCATTGCCATTAAGTTCAAAATATTTTCTAATTTCCCTTGTGCTTTTTTCACTGAGCTATTAATTATTGATAAATGTGCTTTTTCAAAATCCAAATATTTGGGAGTTTTCTAGTAGCTTATTATGATTGATTTCTAATTTCACTGTTGCTTGAGACTGTATATGATTTCAATTCTTCTAAATTTCTCTTAAGATTTACTTTATGGGTCACTAGATGGGTATTTTAGTAAATGTTCCACGTGCACTTGAGAAGCATGAGTATTTTGTAATTTGGGGGTGTAGTGCTTGGTAAATGTCAATTAAGTACCTTTGATTGATAGTGTTGCTTACTAATTTTTATCTATATTCTATTACTGAATGAGGGATATTATAATCACCAACTATGATTGTGGGTTTGTGTATTTGGTTTTTGTCTTTTGGTTTTTCAGTTTTTACTTTATGGGTTTTGAAGTTATTATTAGATGCATACACATTTGACTTTTTGATGAGTTACTCCTCTTTCTCTCTTCTCTTTTTGTCTTGAGGTCTAATTTATCCGATATTAATATATTAATGCCAGTTTTTTATGCTTACTGTTTGCATGGTTTATTTCTTTCTGTTCTATTCATATCATTATATTCAGAGTATGTCTCTTATAGATACCATATACTGGGTTGTGTTTTTTTTATCCAACAAGAAAATTTCTGCCTTTTAATTGGAGTTTAGCTCATTTACATTTAATGAAATGATCCATGAGATTTTAACATATCTTCTTTCTAGTTGTTTTTCACTGGCCCCTTCTGGTTTTTGTCCCTCTGTTGCTTGTTTTCTGTCTTCTTTGGGACTAATTGAATATTTTTAGTATTTTGTCCATTGGCCTCTTAGTTATATCTCTTTTATTTTGAATTTTTAGTGGTTGCTCCAAAGCTAACAATGTGTATCCTTAACAAAGTCTATTTAAAGTCCATACTGTACTTCAAACTTCACACTTCATATCTGACCTTTGCATTTCCTACTTTATCTTTCCTAATTTACACCTGATACCTTTCATTTCCCACTTTTCACTTCCCAAATGTAATAAACATTACATAAACTTCCCAAATGTACACAGATATGATTCCACTTATTCATCCACCCTTGTCCTTTGTGCTAATGCTGTCATATCTTTTGCTTCTACAAATGCTATAAAATCCCCTTACAACATTAATTTTGCTTTTAAGGATTATGGAAAAAAATAATATTGTCATTTAAATGTATCGTCTTATTGGGGTGCCTGGGTGGCTCAGTTGGTTAAGCATCTCCCTCTTGATTTCGGCTCAGGTCATGAACTCATGGTTTGTGAGTTCAAGCCCTGCATTGGGGTCCATGCTGCAAGCACCGAACCTGCTTGGGATTCTCTCTCTCTCTCCCTCTATTTTTGTCCCTTTTCTGCTCACACATATGTGCTCTGTCTCTCTTTCTCTCTCTCTCTCTCTAAATAAGTAAATAATCTTAAAAAAATAAATGTATCCTTTTATTTACTATTCCTGGGGCTCTTTTTTCCTCCTTCAGATCTGAGTTTCCTTCTATATCATTTCCTGTTAGCCTACAGAACATCCCTTAGGATTTCTCACAGAGTAGGTCTGCTGGTGATAGATTCTCTAAGGTTTTATTTATCTGAAAATGTTTTTATTTCATCCTCTTTTATTGCAAACTACTTTCACTGGATATTGAATTGTGGGTTGACAGGCTTTTTCTTTGTTTCCTTTTTGTTTGTTTAAACATGCCATTCTATTATATTCTATTTTATGTAATATGCTTTTTGTTTCTGGTTGCTTTCAAGATGTTTTACCTTTGATTTTCAGCAGTTCAATATGTCTAAGTGTGATTTGTCTTATATTTACATTTCTGGAAGTTTGCCTCTTTCCTAGATCTTTAAGTCAGTAATTGTCATTAAGTTTCAGGAATTTTTGGTCACTATTTACTCAAAAATTTTTCTGTGCCTTTCTTTATGTCTTCTTCTGATATTTCTATTACATGTATATTAGACCATTTGTCCCACAGTTCCCTAAGGATCTTTTATTTTTCAAATTTATTTATTTTGAGACAGAGAGAGAGTACATGCAGGAGGGGCAGAGAGAGAGGGAGAGAGAGAGAATCCCAAGCAGGCTCCTCACTCTCAGCACAGAGCCAGATATGGGGGGCTCAAACTCACAAACTATGAGATCATGACCTGAGCCAAAATCAAGAGTCAGAGGCTTAACCAACTAAGCCACCCAGGCACCTTCCTAAGGATCTTTTTTATTCACATAAATTTGTCTTTCTGTGCTTCAGATTAGAGAAGTTATGTACTTTTCAATTCTAGAATTTCTATTTGGAGGTAGATAGATAGATGATAGGTAGATAGATAGATAGATAGATATCCTTTTCTCTGCTGTAATTCCCTAGCTATTTACTCATTAAGACATAATTTTCTTCAACTTTTCCATAGTTTCACTTTTTCTCTCAAGATATTTATAATACCTGCTCTAAAGTTTTGTCTGGTGAATCCCACATCTGAGTCATCTTGGAGTTGGTAATTATTAAGTTCTTTTGTTCTTAACTATGGGCCATGTTTTCCTGTTTCCTTGCATATCTGGGAATTTTTTTTACCGTATATTGGGTATTGTTCATGATAGAGATTCTAGATTTTGTTATCTTTCTTAAAAGCGTGTTTATTTTTGTGCTAGGAGGCAGATCTAGTAGGCAGTGTTACTGGCTGATCACCTTGAACTTGTGTAGGTTGGCTTTGCACTGTACTGGATTGGATCTGTGAAAAAAACCCTCAACTTGGTCTTGTGGAGGATTGGTATTAGGTGTTTTATTTTGTTTTTTAGATAAGGTTGAGAAACTAGGCTTTATTCTAAGGTGTGGTACTTCTAAGATGTGGCCTTTCTTGTCTCGAAGCTGGATGCTTGAGGTATTAACAAGATGTTAATGGTGTCTCTTGACTCTGTGTAGGATCTCCAACATTCCCCAGTCCCGCTCAACCTTTATTATTTCTGCTCCATAATTGGAACAGCAATTGTGCAGCAATTCTCTGGTGAGCCTTGTGTAGTCTTGCCCTGCATATATACAGTGCAGTACTTGGCCAAGAATTCAGGGAGAACTCCTTCCCAAACCTCTTACCTACTCTGTACAGCTTCTCTCTGGTGCCCTGCTTTGCAGATTCCAGTTGCTTCAGATACCCCAGACTCAGATCTATGTTTCCTCAACACTATGACTGTGCTCTTCTTAGATCCTAGCTTTTCATACCATGTTTGGGAACACATCCCCGGGGAAAAAAATTGCATCGAGGTGAGGCTTACCTCATCCTTTGCAATGCCCGTTTTCCAATGTTTAACAATAGTTGTTGCATATATTTTTTCCAGTTTTATGATTGTTTACCACAGGAGGCATAATCCAATACCAGTCATTCCTTTATAGCTAAAAGCAAAAGCTAGCCAGGACTTAAACCAGACCAAAAATGAAAATGTTTTCTGAATTTCTTTGCATATTTTACATCCAGTTTTCCAACTTTATAATATTCATTTTTATGGCCCATAACGTGAATATAAGTTCTTTAATCCATTAAGAAGCTTAATATATTAAACTTAGAGAACAACCAATGAAACCAACTTGACCATTTGCAAACACTGAGCTGCTTTGAGATTGGCCATTAAGGCTGAATAACTGACTAGTCAAAAGCCCTCCTCTACCACCATTGCTCATATAGTACATTTGAATTTGAACCTTAGCTTATTGGATGGCTAATCGGGTCTGTTTAAACTTTGTATAATGGAGGAGTCTAGATAGAAAAATAAAATATATCTGAGTCTATAAAAGGATACACCTAAAGTTGCACAGCCTCCAACAGCCTACTATTTGTGTAGAATAAGAGAGTTAATGGTCTATCAAAATCTCAAGGAGAATAAACAAAAGGATAATACTACCTCATATTTGAATAATGAATATCTCAATTGGACCTCTCAGTAATCTCTGAAAAAGGCAATAAGCTGTTATCACTCCCATTTTACAAAGGAGAAAACTATGAGTTAAATAAGTTCATTGACTTGTCCAAAATCACATCAGTAGATGATGACAGAACTCAGAAAGGCAAAATCATTGTGAGTAAATTTGCAACTTATGCCCTGATACATAGGTACCTCAGGCCAGCCCTGCAAATGGATGGAAATCATAGCCAACTATAAATTGTAATTTAAGAAATGCCAAATCATTCACCCCCTAACTTATCACAGAGCGTAAAATGTCAGTATTAGTCATTCATTTTTTTTTAATTTTATTTAAAAATTTTTTAATGTTTATTCATTTTTGAGAGACAGAGACAGACAGAGCATGAGCAGGGGAGGGACAGAGAGAGAGACACACACACACACAGAATCCAAAGCAGGCTCCAGGCTCTGAGCTGTCAGCACAGAGCCTAATGTGGGGCTCAAACTCAAGCCAAAGTTGGATATTTAACCAACTTAGCCACCCAGGCGCCCTAGTCATTCATTTTAATTTGAACCATCAGTGTTAAAATGGAGATCTAATTACCTTGCATTTGTACAGCCATTCACAATTTTCCAAATGTGATTTACCTTTAATAATAAAACCTAACATTTATTATGAGTTACTCTGTATATGGCAGGCACTATTTTAAGTGTTTTGCATATTTTGACTATTTTTATCTATATAATAATTCTAAAAGAAAGGTACTATAAATATCTCCATTTTGCATATGAAGAAACTAAAGTATAAAAAGATTAAATGTCTTGCCTAAGGTCATACAATGAGAAAGTAGAAAAGTTAGGATTTGAGTCTAGATTCAGAGTTCTTGCTTTTAACCATTAAACTCTTTGCTATGCTATTAGATCCAAACCAAAGTCTGAAAGATAAAGGCATCATTAAACCACCTTTTACAGATGAACCAATGGAGATCCAGAAAATTTAAGTGACTTACCCAAGGCTCCCCAAATAATTATTAGTCAATTCTTGACTAATTCTGGTAATCACTACTCTTAATCAACTCTTACAATATATTAATACAAAGGATTACTGGCCAAGCCATTATCAGCAAAAAGAGAAATTGGGGCAAAGACAGTTACATTTTGATGAAATCTAAAATAAGATATTCTGAGAAGCTAAAAAAGAGCAACTTGAGAATTTTTGAAACCCAAGATGGTGATGAGAAATATTCACTTTATTCTACAAATACTTAACGAATTCCCTAAATATGTTAGGCACCATTAGAAGTACAGGAGTCTATCTATGAATAAAACAAAAAAAAACACACCCTACTTTCATAGAATTTACATTCTAGTAGAATATAAGAAAGCATTGATGATGATACAGAATTACTTTGAAAATAAAGAGAAACAATATAAAGCAGAATTATAAATGAATTCGGTTGAATTTTTTTTCAAAGCTATTCTTTCCTCAGTAACTCATTTATTTCCCACATACTTCTTCCCAGAAACAACTCACTTATATATAAAATGTAGGTAACCTGAAATGTTTCAAAATACAGCATCAACCTTTTGGTAGAAATTACAGACTATCAGAGGAATTGAGAAGTCCTCCCAAATAATAACATATGATCTGGTGGAGCTATAAATACACAGATTTTCCAGCATATAAGAGCACATAAAATCTTGAGAATGTTGCCCCACCTTTAAAAAAATCTTCTAAGATTCTTTCTTTTTTAAAGTCCTCTTTTAGGGGCACCTGGCTGGCTCCGTTGGAAAAGCATGCAAATCGTTGCCACGGAAGTTCAAGCCTCACATCTGCTGTAGAGATTACTTAAAAATAAAATCTTTAAAATAAATAAAGTCCTCTCTTAGGTTATTTGAGATTCTTACTACTAAAAAGCAAAATGCTGGCAGCTAGAACAAGTGGAGACCACTGAGGGGGAGGAGGGCTGAGAAACTACCTCCAGTCCTGTGCAAACTTTCTTCACCATCATGTCTTTAACAGAGGTCTATCTTCTCCAGTTCTCTACTTGGGTTTCCTTTAACAGACTCATCAGAATTGACAAGGGACGAATTCTTAGTTCAGGGTAGAAAAACCTCTGCTTTGATTCTTTAGCCTGAGTTGCTAGGCAGCAGCTGTTCCCACGCTAAGGGAGCCAGCTCTTGCTTTTATCAGTAGTTGTCAATCATGTGCACCAAGCAAGTGCCTCCATGAAAAGCTTATTTTTCTTCTCTCTCTAGCTGGTCACATCCACATCAATTTTTGTGGTATCTCTGCAGGACCATGCTTAACTTCCAGGGATCGATGACTCCCAAAACCACTTCATTCCTACAGTTCAGAAAAGTGTTTTCTTCTCCAAACAATGTTTCTGCTCAACCAAGACAACTTGAAATTTTCAGAGGGCTTCACTCTTTGGGGCAAAGATTCTATTTTACATTGAAATGCAAATCCAGTCCCTGTAACTGACAGGTTTGGGTGAATGAATGTCTCAAATCGCTTCCACTGGCAAGGTGGGTGTGGTAGAGGTGAGATGAGGTGAACAGAAGAGCATCAGCAAGGGAGGAGCAGGGAGAGGAAGAGGCATTGACAATGGGAGCAAAGAATCCAGGAAGAGAAGCTGGGACCACTGATGACAAATCTGTCAGTTCTTTGGTTTCCCCAAGGGATGGTCTTGTACTTGGCACCTAAGCCATAGTATCTCACTAAACAGAACCTGAGCAGCATCCTGCTGTCCAACCACGTAAATCAGAAATGGAAACTATAGGTCAAGATGGAGGTGCATGTGGGGGATGCTGGGATGTCCTCCCAAGACTCCCAACTATTCCCAGTAGCTGGGACTCTACCCTAGGCCATTCAGGAATTGCCTTCGCTGAAGGAAATTGCCTGACCAAGATCACCTCTCCTTCCCAAGGGATCCTACATCCAATGACCAATTAATGCAATGGGATAAAAGCCCTACCCATGACACTTCTGCAGTTTCATTCCATCTTCACAACTCTCCATTTGGTTGGTTGAGGCATCTGTTAAGACTGCATCATAGCTCAACCTCTGCCCAGTCCAATTTTCTTTCCTTGTCTTTCAAAAGAGTTGAATTCAAAAGTACACCCTAAAAAGTCTGCATGCCAATCTCCATCTCAAGGTCTGCATCCTGGAGACCCCAAACTACAATAACCAAGCTGGGAAGCTTCAATGTCCGAGATGAAGATAACCACATCCTACACTGTTACATAGATGAAAAGAGTAGGATGTCTTGGGCTGCTGTACATGGCTGCCTACTGTACCATTTAGGCTGAAACTGGGAAACTTGGCTCAATGACATTAATTAACCCAAAGGGGCCCAAAGAAGTTTTCCTTTTTTCCTGAGGGAGGTCCTGGAAGCTTAGCTTTTCAGACATTAGACAACCACAGCAAAAAAATTGATCCATTTTTTTCAACAAACATTCACTGAGTATGTACTCTTAATTGAGCACAAAATTATTGCTGCCATCATTGTCATTGTCACCACCATCATCACTGTCATCTGTTTTTGTTGTTACTAACTGGTATTTCAAGTGAGTCTCCCAACCTCGTACTTCAGAAACTGGAAAACAAATCACTATCCGCTCATGGTCCCATTATGGTTGCATAGATAAAGATGATATCCCCTTTTGGCCTTTATATTTCCCAATAAAAGTATACTTTGTTTCCAAACTGTCTGCTTGTAGACATTGCGCCAACTGCTTAGTCATTCTAATGGCCTTTTTTTGGAATTTCTTCACCTCTGCTGGGAATTTTTGAGTCTTTGTGATCCTATATGTTTCCTATTTTCTACACATGGCTGAACTAGAATTTTGAAACCAGGTAAGATTATATTCTTTTGGTTTGCTTCCAGAAGTCTCACTGAAGATATCCAACCAGGCTCTACTTCTCTGAGCATATCTGATAGTTCAGGGTCCATCCGCATAAGCAAAATTTGAACCATTATATTTTCTCACACTCTACTTTACATTTGCCCTCACTGACACTCAGCTGCTCATTTCCTTGTGAGGGCTCTGTGATTATCTTTGCTAGTTGACACTTCACTCCCTCAAACAATTTAATATCTCCTGTAAACTTTGAAGCTTCACTACAGATGTTTTTTGCCAGTAATGTTCCTAAGCATGAGAAATAATTAATTCTGCTCTGAGCCCTCCGGATTCCATTATTTAGACTTCCATTATGTGCCCATATTCCTACCTTTTAGTTCTTTCCTTTAACTTATATTGTTTTTCCTTCAAAAAATAATTCCACAAATTCCATGATGATGCATATTGGGGACTGACAGTGTGGCAGAAACCATAGGGCTACCCTAAGATATATGCTGATCTAGACATTCCATGGAAATACATGCCACTCCTTGGTTGGTTGGTCCTTGGCCAAAAGAACCTGGGAAGGCCTGGCTAAAGCAGAGTCCATAGTCTTTCTGAGTCCAGGCTTAAGTTTAGTCCATGTCTTCCCTCAGTCCTGCAATGGGTTCTGAAGTCCTTCATTGATTCTAAACCTGCTCCACCTTCTGGTTGTGGCCTGACCAATTTCAGTGTCCTGGGTGTGACCTCTTTAACCTTCCTCAGGTTGAATTCACTCCATAGAGATTCCAAATAGACTCAGAATAACACAGGCTACAAAGGTTCTTGTGAAATTATCATCTTTGGGATGTGGGCAAGTTATCTTAGAAACAATAAGATCAATAACTTCCACCATAGACAGGATTAACATTGTGCAAATCATCATCATTGCATTAAGATGTGATGAGTTAGTAAATCCAGTATTACCTTTCCAACATAATTTGGACAAAATCTTGGAATTCTACCACCTATTAGAGACTGTGAGCAATATTGCATACATAATGTACAGCATCACAAGAAACAAAAGCATCTGTTCTTTCATATTGATCCATGAAGAGCTGGGAAAGGGGACATTTTATAAGGTATGAATATAAAATCTCTATTCTTTCTGACTGTGAATCATATCTCTAAATATAGATTTGCATGTATGTGCATGCACACAATTATGGCATCTTCCCCGTTGACTCAAAGGATTTTATTTCAACTTCTCATTTCTAGGATGTCACTGTTCTTTCCTATTCCCACATGCCTGAGTCACACACCCCTCTTTTGCCCCCTGTAAGGTAACAGGGACAGATTTACACAACCAAAGTACAGGGTATTTTTAGGAATAAGCTACTAAAGTTAACCTTCTTGAATCAAAACCAATCATATCATATATCAAGATGAAGCTTCTTATCCAATGACTACCTATAAAACAGCATGTAATTCATGCATCTTGAATCATAGGTTTGGAAAACTTAACTGGGATTCAATGCTTTGTTCTTGTGAATTTCTAAATATACTACAAGTTTCTTTAAGCCATTGTTGATGATAGATAGATAGATAGATAGATAGACAGACACAGGTGAGCCCTTGTAGATTCTAGTTTATATGTTTGGGTGCTTTCTCTTCAGTCACTCTAAATATTTGACTTGATAACTTGCCTGTGCTTAAAATAGACTGAGTGTCTTATTTTATTTTATTGTTAATATTAATCTATAGGACATGCAATGCTCCACCACGCAGCCATAGAGCTGAGTCCAGCTACTGGCATATAGCAATATATACGGTAGTAGTATAACAGGGAAAGTTTGAATTTAACCAAGTCTACAGGCAGGGAGTTTTCAGACCTATCAGTAAAAAGGATGTGCTGCTGGTCTATAAGATCAACTTCACTACTAAGACTAAGTAACGAACACTCACAAGACTAGGCATTAACACCCTATTATAGATGGCAGCTCTAAGTCCTCTCCACTCTAGGCAAATCCAGTCCTACTCCACCCCCATTCTGGCAAAATAATGAGAAACATAGACTCACAACATTATTGTAGGTGAATGGTAGGATTAAAAAACAGAACTTGGGTCTGGGAATTCTTAACTTTCTGTTAAAGTACAGGGGTTATAATTTCTTCCTTGTTTTTTTTTTCCCCCAGGAAATAAAACATCAAAGAAATGGAATGAACTGGGATTGAATCTATGATCATTCATTATCAATAACATTACAATGGGGTTGTGGGATTCATATTTCATTTTACTTCATACCATTTAGTTTTCAATGATCATTTCTGATATTTTCCAGTGTCTTATACACTAAATGATGAAATTCCTTTCTTCCTTTTTTCTTTCTTCCTTCCTTCATTTCTTTCTTCCCTTCCTTCCTTTTTTATCTTCCTCCCTTTCTTTTACTGAAACTTATGTCATTTTTATATGATTTTCATTGCTAATTCTATAGAAGCAAAAAGAGCTACAATGAGAAAGCTTTGTTCGAACGTGAACATTTTTTTTGTTACATCCAGAGCTGTTTGTTCTTTTGGCATTTTCTGGATACAGCTGAACAGACAGTGTGTCTATCAGCATGTGATCTGTAGCAGACTGCCAGACTACAATGTTATTCCAAGCTTTTGGAGAGTCGAGTAAGTGAAAGAATTTTCCCTTTGTAGTTTCATGTATTACCTTAATTATTTAGAAGGAGGAAAGGAAGAGAGAATGAAGTTGTCATAAGCCAGTCACTTTCACTTGCAGTAAGATTCTCTTTACCTTTGTCTACTGCTTGGCTATTTATATGCTCTTGCTTTGAGAACTGAAAACTGCTTTGTGAAAGCCAAATATTATTAAATTATTTCAAGCTTCCAAAGTTATCTTAGCTATTGAAACAATAATACTTCTAAACATAGTCCCAAGAAACTTTTCTCTCACACACAATTTTTGAGACTCATCCTGTATATTCAGTTAACAAAAAACATCCCCCTAGTGTCCGGCTTTGCACAGGGGGATGTTTCACTTTGTGCATATGTATACAGAGTATATACTCCAGGGAAGGAAATCAGTTTGTTGGGGCTCAAAGAACACAGACCAGTGGTCACCAGACCTGGGTTCTAGACTTGACTCAGCTGTGTGACCTTGGGCAAGTAAATTCCCTCACCAAGTTTCAATTGTTTCATCATATATTAAAGGCTCTTAGATCTACAGTGGTTTTATAAATTTCTGTTTACATTCACTGAAATTTTTATTGTAAATATTCACTGAATGTCATTTGGTTCATAAAGACCAATGACTATATCTTCATTGAGGAAATTATACATGATCAAAGTAAAAGTATTCAGTGGCTTTTTTTTTTTTTTTTTTTTTTTTACCATTTATTGCACTTTCTCTTGAGTTCTACATTAACATTGCAATCACTCCTTTTTCTTAACCACTTGATTAAGGCTTATTGACTCATTGAGGGTATAAACATGGAACAGCTTTATTATACAAATTAACCCATTATCAGCTAAGCTGAATAGACTCTTTACAATATTTCAGTCTGATCTCATAGCTTTCCAGGTGCATTAGATTACTGAAGTTCCCCAGTCATAATACTAATGTCTCCCCTTCTTCCAGGCCGAGGCTAGAGCTGTACTTGCAGTAGCTTGGTGAGAAGAGTCCCTGAAAGTGGAGGAAGGAGGGGGGTCTGCAAAATAGGAGTTATGCCCTCATGCCCTCTTCCTCATTCCTGTGGCTGTCCCACAACTGATAAAAGGAGAAAGATTTTCTCTTATGTGACTGTTCAAGGCAAGGTAGATGGCCTCTGATTTGTTGGCTGTAAATGTTATTCTCTTTTGTGAGCAATCACCAGTCAGTGGTGACAAAGCAGCTGACTCTACTTTTTGTCATCCTGACTGAACCAACTCATTAACTATTGAGTTGGTGGGTATGGGTGGGTACCCACTGGTGACAGTTTAAATCCCAAGAACATCCCCTAGGCACAAGTGAGCCCTTCTAGATTCAAATGCACTTTCCCCTGGCCCCAAGATGGGACCTCATAGCATGTGACATTCTTGTGAGGCATGTTCCTCTTTGACACAAGCTATGGAGTCTCTAGCAAGCTGCAGCTCCCAGCCTCCCTGCAGTCTTCACCCCCAACTCTGGGAATAAGTGATTATATATTCTGGATTCTCAGGAACTCAAGGGGAGGACTCCCAGAAGTGTCTTGTCCTCTCTTAGTTAGGCTCTTTTATCACCTAGGGCAGGTCAGCAATCACTGTAGCTTTCTGGACTTTCAACTGGACAGCAAGATATGTCTCCCTTTCATGCAAAAAAAAAGAAATCTCAAGCTTTATAAATAATTTCACCTTGGGCTTCTCTTCTTTGGCTTTGGGAAGAGGACCTAGTTAAGTACTCCCCACCTTTACAAACACTGGGCATTCCTAAAAGTAAACCTTCTAATACCCCTCCTCCACCTTATAGCCCTCTTGTCAGGGGGCTAGGGGATAGGGAGGGTGGAGTGTCAGTTCTACTGAAATAAAATTTCTCAGCAAGTCTTGTTAGGAGATGGCTAGCACATTAACTGGTGGGACTCTTCCACTAGAGTGAGGAGCTGTGGATGCTAGACCTAATTACAAAAAAAACAGGAATTGTTATAAAACCCCCATGTTTCTTTTAACTTCTTTTTTAAATTTTGTTTTAGGGGCGCCTGGGTGGCTCAGTCGGTTAAGCGTCCAGCTTCAGCTCAGGTCATGATCTTGCCGTCTGTGAGTTCAGGTCCCGCGTCAGGCTCTGTGCTGACAGCTCAGAGCCTGGAGCTTGGAGCCTGTTTCGGATTCTGTGTCTCCCTCTCTCTCTGCTCCTCCCCCACTCACTCTCTGTCTCTCTGTCTCTGAAAAATGAATAAAACTTAAAAAAATTTTTTAAAAAAATAAGTTTTGTCTTAGAACTATCTCTAATAAATGCACATATAGATTTTAATAAATCTGAAAGTGTTTGCTATTTAACTAGAGAATTTAACTCTTTTATACTTATTGTCATAATTGGCATGCTCCCTCTCACTTCACTGTCTTTTTCAAATGCTTCCTTACTATCTCCTTTGTTTTCTATGTTTTTATGGTTTCTATGGTTTATTTTTGCTTCTTCCCCCACCCCACTTCTCTTGTAATCTGAAAGATAGATATGATGTGCTTTATTTTTTAACTTTTACTAGCAATTGACACTGTGTTTAATAACACAGGTATTTAAGTCCATATGAAATTTTTAACTAGTGGTTTGAAACATCAAAACAAAAAGCACCAATCAATAGAAACACTTGGAGGATAATCTTTTCTTGGTAAACTATTTTATTATTGTTGTTTTGTCTAGAGAAGTATTTAACTCTTTATATTTAAATTTTTTAAACATCACCAGCCTTCAATAGGTGAATGTTTAAGCAAACTGTGGTCCATACATACCAGAGAATATTACTCACTAACAAAAAGGAAGGAACTGGTGATACACACAACAAATTGGACAAATCTCTAAGGAATTATGCTGAGTGAATACAGCCACTCCCAGGAAGTTACATATTATATGATTCCATTTGTACAACATTCTTGAAATAAGAAACTATTGACATGGAAAATGGATTTGCAGTTTCCAGGAGTTACCTATAGAAGGCAGAGTGTGGGGATGGGAAGGATGTTGGTATGGTTATAATACAAGGGATACTTGAGGTGATGGAAATGTTCAGCATCTTTACTATGGTGATAGATGTACAAAACCACACACATGATAACACTGTACAAAATACACACACATACAAATTGATCAAAACTCATACAAATGAGTGCAGTGAAACCAGAAGAATCTGAATAAGATTGGTAGATTGTATGTCAATATATTCGTTATGATATCATACTACAAGTTTGCAAATTGTTACCATTAGGAGAGCTGGGTAAAGGGTATATGAAATCTCTCTGTCTTATTTATTACAACTGCATATGAATTTACAATTTTCTTTGTAAAAATTTCAGTTAAAAAAGATTCACCAGGATTTATACAGGGCTTGGTAACTTTATAGAAGTATTTCCCTTATACTGCTATGAATCAATCACTTTCATTTTCAAACTCTAGTCGTTCTTAAGCTTAAGGTCATATATGTTTGCAATTGTTGCTTCAGATTCACTAGCTTTTTTTTTTTCTTGTCTGTATTTTCAGATCTGTCTTCCTTACCCTCCACACCTGACATTCATTATTTTTTTTTTTTATCATGTTCTTCTCTGAGTCTTTTTCCTCTGTATCCTGGAAGAGTTTCACATTGGTTCTCTAGCCTACAGCATGGATTTGATTTTCTGTAGTGTTAATTCTTTAGTGTTGATTCTATTTTGTATTTTTAATTTACATTTTTACTTCCTTTGGACATTTTTTTAATCCCAGGCCTTTTCTGCTTATTAGTCAGTTCCTTTTCCATTTTAATGTTTTATCTTCTCATCTTTGATCTTTTGCTTTGTGAAGTTCACAGTTTTCACATTTTTAAAGAGTACAATATAGATGATTTCTAAAAATTAACTAGTTCCTTGAAGTAAATCGTTTTTAATGCTTTTAAATTTTATTTTTAAAGCTTATTTATTTTGAGGGAGAGAGAGAGAGCATGAGTTGGGTAGGGGCATAGAGAGGGAGAAAATCCCAAGCAGGCTCCACGCTCTCAGCACAGAGCCTGACATAGATAGAGCTTGAACTCACAAACCGTGAGATCATGATCTGAGTCGAGATCAAGAGTCGGTCACTCAACCGAATGAGCCACCCAGGCTTCCCATCCTTGAAGTAAATCTTCAACAAAAGTAAGCTCTTTTTCAGACAGTTGAGTGTTATGTTATCATTTTTCACTCTACAGAAACATTCAGTTTTGTTTCCTGTAATTTTAACTGTACTCATCCCTAAAAGAGGAGAGTCCCAGCATTTGTCCTTAAAGTGTGTAGTTTCTCCTTGTCTCTTTTTACTATTCTCCTAGCCACCATCAAAATCTTTCTCTTTCCTCATAATCTAGAAGGTCATTTCTAGACAACTTTCCAGATTTTTGTGCCTTTTACTTGGTATAAATTCGCATCCTTAGAAAATATCTTTTGATCTTTTTGCTTGATTACCTTTCCATAAGGAGTGGAGCTTATTCCAGAATTCTCTGAAACCGTCTATGTTTCATTCCCTTCCAGAAACCATTCTTTTGCATTCAGTCCCTTGCCACTACCAAATTCACAACCCAAATATAACTGCTCCTGGGCATTTTAAATGACCTGAAACTGTAGCTCTGCATTGAGGAGAATGGGAATGGACATGAGTCTGGCAACCCTGGAAAGCAGCTCTTGTATATAAAGCTTCTCTCTCTCTCTTTCTTTCTCTCTCTCTCTCTCGTTCAATGCTTCTGTCTGTGACATAAGAGTTGTAGCCACATGCTTCTGACTCAGAGCTTCATTCCAAATAATACTAGTTGATAAATTTGTAGTGCTATTAATTTATCTAAATCACTTTTTATGTTTTCCAAAATAGTGGTAAATAATCCAGAAATTACCGTTACATATTTTTTTTTAATTTTTTTTTCAACGTTTTTTATTTATTTTTGGGACAGAGAGAGACAGAGCATGAACAGGGGAGGGGCAGAGAGAGAGGGAGACACAGAATCGGAAACAGGCTCCAGGCTCCGAGCCATCAGCCCAGAGCCTGACGCGGGGCTCGAACTCACGGACCACGAGATCGTGACCTGGCTGAAGTCGGACGCTTAACCGACTGCGCCACCCAGGCGCCCCTACCGTTACATATTTTAAGCAAGGAAATAACATGGCTAGATTCATATTTTTAAAAGACTACTCAGAAAATATTGTGGGAAATAAGTTTTAAATGCATTAGAAGCAAAAGCAGGAAGTCATTTAGGAGGATATTGTAAGAGTCCAAGAGAGCAATGGTCTGACTTGGGCCAGGGAAGAGCAGTGGAGATGGTGAGGAAGCAGAGATTCATGAAAGGTTTATGAGGTAGAATTGACCTGAATGACTCCCCTGTGGTAAGCGGGTTATTTCAAGGTAAACAATTGTAACTGTGCTAAATAGAGAAATTCGAAGCTTCGAAGTGACTTCTGGTGAGTACATTAAAATGTTAAATTGTTCAATTTATTGGGGAAGGGATGCTAATATAGTAGAAAAACCAATAATCCTTCCTAAAGGTGTATAAGGGTTTTTTTCATCCTGTTTGTTATCAATCCCTGAATATTATGTTTATTTAATTCTGTTACAGCCAGGTAACTTTTCAAGAAATTTCTTTATTTTATGATACAAAGAGTCAATAGCATTAGCTTGCCTAAGGGGTAATCAAAACTGAAGAAACCACAGGATCAGTTGGTGCTGTTGTCTGGGATGCCATCTAGTGACCAAAATTCCACGCAGCAGACAAGGAGCCCTGAGGATATTACAGCTAGAAGTGATCCTGCTACTTGAAATTGATGTGGGTTGATATCCTTTCATATCCAGTCCATAAAGTGAATGCCTACCAAATGCAATCCAATTAACCAGTTGTTTGATTTTAGGCAAGTAACTTCATCTCAGTTGGTCTCAGTTTCCAAATACATAAAACGTAAGGCAAATGCTAGCTTCACTTATTTTGTTTTTGTGTGTGTTTGAGAAAGAGAGAGTGAGCTGGGGAGGGATAGAGAGAGAGGGAGAGAGAGAATCCCAAGCAGGCACCACACTGCCAGCACAGAGCCAGGTGTGGGGCTTGATCTCCCAAACAGTGAGATCATGACCTGAGAAATCAAGAGTCAGACACTTAACAGACTGAGTCACCCAGGTGCCCCACTAGCTTCACTTCTAAAAAATGTTTAATAGTTCAAATCCTTGTATTTTTTGGCAAACAGGTCAAAACAACAATGTCTTTTTGCTTTAATTTAGTCACCAAAGTCACATATTGTGTAGCTAGCTTAACATCATCTGAATGACCTCAAATTTTGAGATATCATGTTCAGCCATTTCATATCATTCCAGGTACTTCATTGCCTCAAGAAATTGTCCATATTGTTAACCCTTTGGTTAATTTTTCTATGAGCCGAATCAAATAATAAAATAATATCATATCACCATTTGCAACACTCCAATTGGTCTTTATAAGCCACAGCAATCATCTCCAAGATTTTAATCATTCATCCTTATCTGAAAAAAAAAATGAGCATGCAACTCCTGTGTAGAATATATATTAGTGAAATATTATCTCTTCATTTGTAAATATTATTCATGCCTACTACACTAATATAAAAACAGAAATGTTCAAAGGGTAAGATAAAGGTGAAATAAAAGTTATTTATTGATTTCAGGAAAAAAAAACAACCCTGTTCTCACTAAATAATATCTTAGCACTTTTAAAAGAGATTTTAAAATAAGGAAAAAAAAGTCTTCTGTATTAGCCAACATATTTACAATTCTAGGTACCCTTCATTCCTTTGTATAGATCCAGATTTCTATCTGGTTCCATTTTCCTTCTACATTAAGGACTTCCTTTGAGATTTCTTGGAATACTGGTCTGCTGTCAGTGAATTTCTTCAGCTTTTATATGTCTGGAAACAACATTTGTGTTGTTTTCATTTTTGAAAGATATTTTTGCTGGGTATAGAATTCCAAGTCGACAGAGGTGTTTTTCTTCCAATACTTAAAAGGTGTTGCTCCACTCTTTTTTTTTTTTTTTTTTTTGGTTATTTTTTTTAGTTGCATTGTTTTCAACAAGAAGTCTGCTGTCATTCTTAACTTTGTTCCTCTGTATTTAACTTATGTTTTTACTCTGGTTCCTTTAAAAGATTTTTCTCTTTATCACGAATTTTAATCAATTTGATTAGAAAGTGCCTTGAGGTAGTATTCATTTTTCATCTGCTTGTAGTTCATTGAGTCTCTTGAATCTGTAGATATGCAGTTTTCATCAAATTTGGAAGTTTTTCAGACATTATTTTCTCAAAAATTTTCACCCCCAGCCCTTCTTCTCCTTTTGAAACTCCAGCTATGTGCATATTAAGCCACTCGAAGTTGTTCCAAAGCTCTTCAATATTCTTTAGTGTTTTAATGGAGCAATTTCCGTGCTATTTTCTTTTTTTTTTTATTTTTTATTTTTATTTTTTTTTAAAAATTTTTTTAACGTTTATTTATTTTTGAGACAGAGAGAGACAGAGCATAAACGGGGGAGGGGCAGAGAGAGGGAGACACAGAATCTGAAACAGGCTCCAGGCTCTGAGCCATCAGCCCAGAGCCTGACGCGGGGCTCGAACTCACGGACCACGAGATCGTGACCTGAGCTGAAGTCGGATGCTTAACCGACTGAGCCACCCAGGCGCCCCATTCTATGCTATTTTCAAGTTCACTCATTGTTTTCTTCTGAAATATCTAATCTGCTGTTAATTCCATTCAGTGTATTTTTTGTCTTAGACATTGTATTTTTCACCTTCAGAAGTTCAATATGGGTCTTTTTTATATCATCTAGATCTCTCCTAAAGCTGCTCATGTTTCCATATACATGTTTGAGCATATGGAATATATTAATCATAGTTATTTTAGCATTCTTCTCTCTTAATTCTATCATCAGTGCTATTTTTGAATCTGCTTCTAATTGATTATTTTCCTCCTCATTGTGGGTTATCTTTTCTGCTTCTTTGCATGTCTGGATTGATTGGATGTCAGACATAGTGAATTTTATATGTTGGCATGCTAGATTATTTGTGTTTTCAATATTCCTAAATTTTGTTCTAGAATGCAACAGAGTTTTGAAACAACTTAATCCTTTTGCAGCTTGTTTTTAAGCTCTCTTAGGCAGGACCAGAGCCACTTTTCATCTTAGCAACTGCTCTACCAGGGACAATTTTGACCCTAAGGGAAGGACACATTTGGCAGTGTGACACTTCCAGTTGTCACAACTAGAGGAGTGGATGTGCTACTGTCATCTAGTAGGTAGAGGCTAGGGATCCTGATAAACATTCTACGATACACAGGACAACCCCCAATTATTTGGCCTAAAATGTCAATAGTGCCAAGATTAAGAAACCATGGTCTAGACTATTGGGGCTCCACTACTGAAATAGTACCCTTCTGAATGTTCTATGTGATGCCCCATTTATTAAGAGATTTCTCCGTTCTGGCTGTTAGAAAGGTGAACTAGTTCAGGTTCTTTGGGATGTCCAAGCATTCTTTTCCCTACTTCCCTCTGGTGTCCTCAAGTAGATTCCTCATACATACATGCCAATCAGTCTTTCAGTTGAATGGTGAGAGGACCCCTGTGATGCTTCTCCTCTGCAACACTTTGCGTGGTGGATTCTAGCCACTCTGACTTCTCTAAATTCTCAATTCTGTCCTAAACACAAGGCCCTGCCAGCCTCAGTTTGGGATTTCCTTCCCTGTGCTTTGGACTGGAAACTCTCTGTGAGCAGTAAACTGGGGTAATTGTAGGGCTCACTTCATTCATTTTCCTCCTTTCAGGGATCACTCTTTTGCACTGCCTGTCACCCAATGTCTGAAAGCCATATATTCTGGCTGTATTTTTAGTCAACTGGTTTTAAAAACAGATGAGTTATATGAAACAGTGGCTTCCATCTTTAAATAGTGGTTAATGTCCTACCTAAGGCACAATATGTGGTTAGGTCAGGATTCATCTTTAAACATATTTCAAATAGTCTTGGTAGCTTAGAAGATTTTCCCCAGCTTCATGTCAGCTCTAATGAGATTATCATTGTTTTTATCTTAATCATTAGATGGCTGATAAAAGGCTCATACTAGGAAGAATATGTCAGCTCTGCTATTTTCTTGTTGGTATTTGCATTATTTGTATTCTCTTCAATCTGTTATTTTTTATCTATTTTATATTTATGACAGAAAAATTCAATCATATACAAAGGTAAGAGGATAGCATAATGAACCCTGATCTTCCCTCCACTGAGGTTCAACAATTATCAATTCACAGCCAATCTTGTCTCATCTATATTCCCACACACTTCTCATAGCATCCTCCTAACCCTGGATTATCCTGGAATGAATCCCAGGTATCACATCATGTTGTCTATAATTATTTCAGTGTGTATATCTAAAAAGCAAACCACAGGTCCATTACCATTCCTAAAAATGTCACAATAACTCTTTAATATGATGAATATATAATTGAGACTCAAACTTTGCTGATAACTTTAGACCTCTTGTTTTTTTGTGTGTTTATTTATTTGAATCAGCATCCAAATGACATTCATACATGGTGATTGGTTATATATCTCTGAAGTGTCTTTTAATTTATAGTCTCTGCTCCATCTTTTTTATCCACCCCCTCCAATTTATATGTTAAAGAAACAGAGTCATTTGTCCTGTAGAATGTCAGGTGTCATTTAACAAACTCTTCAGTTCCCTGTACCAATTAAACACTGGTAATTATAGGGGTGCCTAGGTGGCTCAGTCAGTTAGCGTCCAACTTTGGCTTAGGTCATGATCTTGCAGTTCAGTGGTTCAAGGCCCGCTTCCGACTCTGTGCTGACAGCTCAGAGCCTGGAGCCTGCTTCGGATTCTGTGTCTCCCTCGCTCTCTGCCCCTCCCCCACTCACGCTCTGTCTCTTAAAGATAAACATTAAAAAAAAGTTTTTTAAATTTGTAATGATACGTAGAGATTTTCTCAAATTCGGGTTCAATTTATTTGAATACTTCATGAGTGATGTGTGATTCTATCAGGAGGCACATTTGGTAATGCTAGCTGCCCTGGATAACCATTGCATAAATCCATTAATTCATTAGGGATATGGTATTAGTCTAATCTTATCATTCTTTCTTCATTTATTAGCTGGAATAAATGTGTAAAGGCAATCTTTTCTTCATGGTTATATTCTAATTCTATCATGCCCTCTTCATTCAGTAAATTGAATACTTCTATAAAGTTAGTACTTCTTAACTTCAACTATTCCTTTTCCCAAGGGTTAGGAATTGTATGGGAAAAGAATATATGCTCAATCCTTTCCCTTCATGTACCAGTTTTTTAAATAATGATTGTTTTCCTATGATGCTCCATATGTAACCAAAGTTTTTTATATCATTAGGAACTCATGGATTTAAATGTATTTGAAGTATATCAATCCATTGCACTCATTATTCTTGTCAATACTTGACTTGTTCCATTTCTCACCAGTGGGAGCCTATTCAAGTGAACGCTTGTGGTCTTTTGACGTGACCCCAGTAGTCTTTGATGGCTTCCTTGCCACTTGGCTTCACAAGATATTTCAGGCTTCTGTGCTGGTTTCCCCATAGCTTCACCAACTGAGCATTGAGTCAAACTTGGATATTTAGAAATCTGATAGGTGATAAATAACATCCCTGTGCGGTTTTCATTTCCATTGACTGCCATGGGTTAGACTGATCGTCTTTAACATGGTTAAAAGCCACTTGCTGTCTACATTCCAGCCCATTTTGCAAAAAGCTTCTTCGTAAGCTATGGTTTCTTTTTAAGACTACCTTCAGCCATGTGCCTGTCCATTTTGTAAAGTCAGTTTAGTGAAAATGTAATATAATCTATCGGTCCACTTAACCAGGCAATATACATTTAAATGTGTGCTACTGCTAAAAGGCCCAAGTGATAGACTTTGAACTATAGAGCTGCCATCTCACTCTGTCCTTGTGATACTTCATGCTCTACATGTGACACTTTGGACCGAGGAATTAAGTGAGGGGGCCACGGCCAATGCACACGTTGTAGTTTAGAAATCTTTATTTTTTTAATTTTTAGATTAAAAATATAATACAAGATACCTCAATAAAGCTAATTTTTTTATTTTATTTTTTATTTTTTTAATAAAGCTAATTTTTTAATGAGCATAGGTATATCTAAATTTGCTTTTCATACTCCAGTAGCTCACTTTACACATCCCCAATGAGTAGACAGAGCCCATCTTGGAGACCACTGACTGCAAGATAAAGTTTAAATCTTTTGGCTTGGCAGAACAGAAAGACCATCAGAATGTGGTCCCTGCCCCTGTTTCAGCCTGTCCCGTGCCTCGGGCCCCCTTGCTCTGGCTATATCTCTGTCCTTGTAGTTCCCTATCCTGCTGTCTGTTTCAGCAGTTTAGGGATTTACTGACCAGCAAGCTCCTACCATGGGCTGCCACATAACCTGCACATAACCACATAACCCCAGGAGCCCTGTTCCTATTCCACTAGGGAGAGACAGCTCCTCTGTGAAACCATCCTGACTTTCTCAGACTGACTTAGGTCGTATCTTGCTCTAGGCTCACCATGAACACTATGGCAGGACTCCTGACATCTCTGCGGAGCATCTAGCAAGCAAGCGCTACTGGGCCTCTTCCCTTGACTTGAGAATCACCCTACAACTCTCCTCCACTGGGAAGGCGGCTTCGGAGGAGGCATAAGAAGAGGTGACTGAGAACAAGTTCCCACCTGCACTTGACTTTCTCTGTGACTTCCCCCATTGCTAGTGATCTGCCCAGAGAATTGGCTGAGGGCTCAGAACCTGGAATGGTTACTTGAAGGCAGGCCAGAGGCGGAAGTCCTCGCCAGACACAACGGGGAAAAAACTGAGCTAGTAGAAAGAACTAAGCCAGAAACCGGGCTTGATAGGTGAAATCTGAAATTCATGGAGAAGTCAGGTGGAATCCAACTGAGAGTAGCTCAGGGAAGCAGAATATAATGTGATTCTAGAAGGGAACTCTTCTGTCAGCACCTGCCCTCTCAGAGATGGTAAGGATTAGAATGAGGGACTCTCGTTCACACCTGTCTACCAGGCAGAGTTACCATTTTCCAGCATAGCCCAACCTCTTGTCTCTTGATTCCTCTGGACCTACCCAATTGTACCTGACCCTGCCCCCACCCTTGGTGCACAAAGGCCTCCTAGTCAGGGCCTCCCTGCCGTTCTTCATTTCAGATTCTGAAAGCTCCCAAATCTAAGATCTAATAGAGAGCTGGGAGGCCCCAGCCCACTTGTCAAACTAAGCCTGATCAGAGAGTGCTAACTAAAAGCAACACTTAGATCCCCATTTGACTTCTTATATTGATTATTCAATGAATTAGAACCCAGAGGGGAGGAGAGATGAGCTCCTGGCTTCCTAGATGTCACTCAATAAGTTTAACTGGGCAAACCTAATCAACCAAGAACACTTCACTTGAAGAAAGACTGAAAAGATAGTGAATGGTCTGGGGTACCTGGGTGGATCAGTCAATTGAGCACCTGATTCTTGATTTCAGCTCAGGTCATGATCCCAGGGTCTTGGGATCGAGCCCCATGTTGCTCCCATGCTCAGTGTAGAGCCTGCTTTAAATTCTCTCTCTCTCTCTCTCTCTCTCTCTCTCTCTCTCTCTGTCTCTCAGGGCACCTGGGTGGCTCAGTCGGTTAAGCATCCAACTTTGGCTCAGGTCATGATCTCACAGTTTGTGGGTTCAAGCCCCACATCAGACTCTGTGCTGACAGCTAGGAGCCTGGGGCCTGCTTCAGATTCTGTCTCCGTCTCTCTTTGCTGGCACTCTGCCTCTCTATAAAAAATGAATAAACGTTTTAAAAAAATTATTTTAAGATTCTCTCTCCCTCTGTCTCCCTCTCTGTCCCTCTTCCCTGCTCATGCTCTCTCTCAAGAAAAAGGGGGGGAGGGAATGGTCAACCTAAAACTACATTCAGGCTTTATACATCCTATGAAGAATTTCTAAAATGCAGATTCTGGGGCCCTCCCTTGAAGTTTTGGCTCTGAAAATCTCGGAAACCTGAGTATCTGAACATTACTTTCCTCGGTGAGTTTGGATGCAGGACTCTGTCCAGATGACAAAACAGGGAATTTAAACCTGAAGTTAAATCTGAAGTTGCTGGGGTCATCTAAGCACTGCCCTGGGGATAGTCATTCTGTGTCAGCTGCAACCCTGTTGTGAATTGTGTAGCAAACTACCCTTGTTCTGGTTGTGGGCTCATCATAATTTGACTTCCCTCGTCGCTTGCCCACGGGGACATAACCCACAGATCTGCCCACACGAACACTGTCCACAGCCGTCTTTCTCATCATAAATCAATACATGGGCATTTGCTTCCTTGTTCATTTCTGTGGTTTTGTTTACTACAGGCCGCTCCTGAAAAGTAGAGCTTCTCTCACGGTGCGGGCGCAAACCATTTCCTGCCATTACAGAAAGTGAGCCTTAACTGCGAGCGAGCTGATCAGTCTCACACCCCGACAGGTCCAGAGGAACGTTCCGAACACTAACTTCCTGCTGGAACCATCTGCTCGAATTCCATCAGCTCCCACCGCGCTCAGCGCTCCGCCCCCGCCCGGCCTTTGTTCTCCACTCCCGGGCCACCCGCACTGTCGCTCCCCTCCCGGGGCCCCCGGGAGCCCCCTCCCCCCTTTACCGAGTTCTTCCAGTTCCCTACCACCTCCTGTCTTTTCAGTCCCTCCGCTCCTGGCTCTCTGATCTCATCTCTTCCCCTCCTCGGCTCTTGGTCTGTCTTGTCAACCATTGCTTTCCCCTCTGCTTTTTGTAGCGCGCAGCTACTTTCCAGCCCCTGCTGGTGGCGGCAGTTCTGGCACAACAAAAGACCCCTTTCTGTCATCCTCGCCTAGTGCAAGGACCCCGGTGCACGCCGGACCCCCGAGCGGGGCTGGGTGTGTGCCATGCCCCAGGCAGAGGAGGGGAGGAGGGGCAGACTCAGCTGCCAAGAGGGTTGAACCAGCCCCTTGGCTGTGTTCAACTCACTACAGTGAATGTCACCCTGTGCCGTCTTGGCAGCCAGCTGGCTTTCCTGGGCGATTCCCCTGTGAATTGCCTGAACTGCGCGCATTAGCATTCACACTGCATCACCATTCAAGGAAAAGAACAGAAGAAAAGCTCCACTAGATTAGACCAATCTTCCTTCCCAGGCAGTTCTGGGGGGGGGGGGGGGGGAGGCAGGGGCCCTGGCCGGAGGTCGAGGGGGGGGGGGGGCGGGGGGGGGGGGGCGGTGTCCTAATAGGGGCCATGACTGACAGGCTGCCCTCCAAGCTATTTACCTCAATAGATTAGGGACAGCCTCACACAGCTTCTTTCCTTTGGTAACCTGTTATTTAAGCTTCTCCTTTGTTCCCCTCTATCGAATTTGTCATCATGCCCTGCCAATGTCTGCTGCCGCCGTCCTTCTAATCCTCATTTCCTCACATCCTGGCTCTGGAGAGGGTCTGGCTTCTGTGATGACCTCCCCCCCACCAAAAGCGATCTTCAGCATTTTCACCTTCCCTCTTGGCCCTCCTCGGGAGGTGGAGCCATGGCCCCTTCCCAGATCTCAACAGCCTGGCTCCACCTGAACGGACCCCTCTTCCCACACATGTTCCCCACTTGCAGTCCAACCCACTCTGGTCCAGTGTGCAAAACTTCACATTCATATCTGCTTGCAGTGCCCTCACCTGTGTTTTCTTTGAAATTCTACCACTCTTTAAAATGCCCACTACTTTGATGGGGGGTGGGAGGGAGGGCAGGGTGGGTGATGGGTATTGAGGAGGGCACCTTTTGGGATGAGCACTGGGTGTTGTATGGAAACCAACTTGACAGTAAATTTCATATATTAAAAAATATATGAAATTTAAAATAAAAAAAAAATTTTTTTTAAACAAAAAAAAAAAAAATGCCCACTACAAACCTTGTGATTTCCGTTTTTTTTTTTTAATGTATTTTGCTTATTTTTGAGAGAGAGAGAGAGAGAAACAAAGTATGATCGGGGGAGGGGCAGAGAGGGAGACACAGAATCCGAAGCAGGCTCCGGGCTCTGAGCTGTCAGCACAGAGCCCGACGCGGGGCTCGAACTCATAAACTGTGAGATCATGACTGGAGTTGCCGCTTAACTGACTGAGCCACCCAAATGCCCCAAACCTTGCGATTTCAAGTGGGCCACTGGGATAGGATGAGATGCCACTGGGCGTGGTGTCACAGGTCCTGGGTTGCCAGCTTTAAGACCACTTTCTGAGCCTGTGAGCATGGGCAGCCTGGATTGGATGGGGATCCACCAAATGTGGGGCATCCCGATTGGATGGGGACCAGCAGCATGGGCAGTGAAAGAATTCACCCACGGCAGAACAAAAGAGTTTATTAAATACATCGCAAGGGAATGACTGTCTGCGACAAGGCAGTGGTGAGGGGTCACAGTTACAGGATGGAGTGAGAGAGTATGGGGATGTATGGAATTTTCCCTTTTTGGTAATCTTAGGAACTGCGCTGGTTGTAATTGGTCAGTTAGGGCCTATGGCTGTTTCCAGGTGGGCCACTTAATGAGCCTGTTTATATTCAGCTTGGTGGTCACTGTGGGCCATTTGGCCTTGCTTAAGTTTCCACTGCTCAAGCCTATTGCCTAAAAGAGGCCTCTACGGGCAGGTAACTTAATGTCTCTGAACTGCAGCATTATTAGACGATAATCATACTTCACAGGGTTTTGTACTTTGAACCAGTTTGTTAACAATCTGAACTTGATGAGGGATACACAGGATATGGTGTTATTTCGCTCCAGCTTCCTGCCTTCCACCAGGTTATATCAACTTGAACAACAGGTTTCTGGAAACTTTGGGTCTTAAGAACAAATCTCAATTCCAAATACTAAAAAGTCCAGTCCAACCCAAACGCAAACCTAAAAGCTTCTCCCCTGCCCTCACGTTTCCCCTCCCACCAATTCAGCTTGACTGGTGGCTCAGGGACCAGCTGGCATCTACCCTTTTGATTCCTTCTTGCTTTTCCATCCCTCTTCGGCCTGCTTCTGGGTCTTCCAGAGTCGAGCAAGGGGAGGCAGAAACAGAAGAAAGGTGGCTGTCTTTTTTCGTAGCTGGCACTGTCTTCACCATGGAGGCCCTCTCTCATGACAGGAAATGAAAGCCTGGGTCTTGTGGTAGCAGATGCCTAGATTCTTGGGTGGCCCCTTGAGGACGGAGCTCTGCATTGCACAGCTCCCAAAGGAAGTCAGTGCATTCTTCACCTGGCCTCTTGATCCCACGCCCGGCAGCACACAGCACGTAGCCTCTTCTTGGCAAGAAGGCCCTTTCATTGGGGTCCCAATAAGATGGACAGAGCCCGGTTATCTTCCCCAATGTCTGATTGACCCAGGAAACCTTTGCGTGTTTTTGCCCTCTCAATACCAGTCATGCAGGCTCTCCCCTCCTCACACTGTCTCTTTCCCTGCCATGGTGGGCAGCTCTAGCCCAGCTTCTCCCCACAGGATGTTGAAGCAAGAAGCAGCTGTTTCACATCATAACCAGCAGTCAGTTAAGGCAAGAGATGCCAGTCCCCCTAATCGTTCTGGGACCTCACTTCGCCCGGCTTAGGGGAAGGTGGAGCCCAGAGCTTGCCAGTAGGTCAACGAGTCAACAAATCTCTGCCTCAATGACATTCTCCATCATCTGTCTCTTCCAGTCTTTCCCACAAAAGGTGAGTAATGACAGCGAGAGATGAAAGACCAGCCTGTCTGTGAGTCTTCGCAGGGATGTAGCTAACGACTCCAGTAAAAAAAAATGTGGGGCTACTATTATCCACCGTTCTCAGATTTGGAGGCCTCATCTAGAAGTCCAAGACCTGAGGGGCGCCTGGGTGGCTCAGTCCGTTAAGCGTCCGACTCTTGATTTCGGCTCAGGTCGTGATCTCACGGTTCACGGGATCGAGCCCACATCGGGCTCTGCACTGACAGTCCAGAGCCTCCGGGGGATTTCTCTCTCTGCCCCTCCCTTGCTCTCTCTCTTTCTCTCTCAAAAAAATAAATTAAAAAAAAAATTTTTTTTTTTTTTAAGTCCAAGACCTGAGGAAAAGCCCCTTTCAGTATTCATCCCATGTAGAACAAAACAAATAATGTCAAATTCTCCACAGAGCCTGGCATGGTATACACTTAATAAGTGGTCATTTTTACGTGGCTGTCCTCTATGAATGCTAAAAACAGTATATACACATGAGGTCATCTGATGCTAGTTCTCTGTCAACTTTGTGTAAAATTTGCTATCTCTACGCTGCAGTAGCAGTCCATTCTATCTTATTCAATCATTTTTTTCATATGTATATGCGTTGGATTTTTCATTAGAATGTAAACCTCTTGAAAGCAATTATGCTTTTTCTCTATTCCATATACCATCAAAAATGGGGCTGAGCATGTCATAATTGCTTAAGTAATATTTATTAATTTGTTCTCTTATTTTCCTTTACTTGATCTTCGATGATATTCAATTTAGAATTCTGTCATATTTTTCCTTCGGGACTTGCCATTGTTTTGTGGGTGCATTTTGCTATACCACGAAAGCCATAGAGTCACTGAGTGTAGGCATGCAAACGTTTGCCTCTTTGCCATCCTTCCTCGGTCTAATCGGAGAGCAAAGGTGAGTAGACAGGAATGGTGGACCACAGGCTGCAGGAGAAAGGTGAGGCCCCACGAGCACACTGCATGTAATGTAGAACGAGGCCATTAGTGACTTTCTGAAGAACGGTTCAGGTCTTAGAGATTCCTAGAGGGAAACTCAGACTCGTTGCAGGTAAGGGTTGTAAGCCAAGGGCAGCAAGCCCATTTCACACTTAAAAGGAAGAAGGTAAAGAAGAAAAGAGAAGACCCTGTAGAGAAAAACTGCCCTAAGGAAGCAAAGGGGATGTTGGAGCAAGTTTATAGATCAAAAGAAAGGCACTCTGTGGTGCGTCCTAAGGCTGACAACGGGTGCCAGCAATAAGAACCTAAGCGGTGGGGTGCCCGAGTGGCCCAGTCCATTCGGCATCCGACTTCAGCTCAGTTCATGATCTCAAGGTTCATGGGTTCAAGCCCTGCATCCAGCTGTGTGCTGACAGCTCAGAGCCTGGAGCCTGCTTCAGATTCTGTCTCTCCCTCTCTCTCTCTCTCTGCCCCTCCCCTGCTCGCTCACTCTCTCTCTCTCAAACATAAACATTAAAAAAATAACATCATTAAAAAAAAAAAAGAAGAACCTAAGCAGAGATTGGCCTGGAACAGGCACTCTCAACGAGGGGCGATTTTGCCCCGCAGGGGATATTTGTCACTTTCTGAAGAAATTTTTGATTGTCATGACAGTGTGAACTATTGGCATCGAGTGGATAGAGACCAGAGATGCTGTTAAACCTACTACAACGCACAGGACAGCCTGCCCACCTTCCCCCTGCCCCTCAACAGCAAAGAATTATCTTGCCTGAAATGTCAGTAGCACCAAGGTTGAGAAATCTTGGCCTAGAAAAGGGCGACATGGAAAGTCAGCATGAGACAGACACCCACTAAAACTAGCACAAGGAAAAATGGAGGGCATTTGACAGGATTCAGGGGAACTTCCCGGAACTCAGGTTTGGAGGCACAGCCTCGTAGGAACTGGAGAGTGATTTGGAGGCCATTGCCTCCATCTTGCTCAGTTTGGGGTCACAGGCTTCCCTTTTCTTCTCTCTGCTCACCTGCTGGGTCTCCTCCTTCCACTCTGCTTTCGCAGTACATGGCCCAGGCTCCCAGTCCCAACCCTGATCCCACTCCTGGCCCATGGTTTATGGTCCAAGTCTGTATATAGGCATTTGTTGCAATCTTGGTGCTGGGAGACCCAGATGGGCCAGTCCCGGCCAATGAATGATCTGGCTTTGAGTTCCACTGTAATCGACTATGGCCAGAGGGCAAGACCCTACCCATAGTCCTCTCAGCAGGGCTGTGGCAGGCAGAAGTGGTTTTTCCCTCAGAGACATGAAGAAAAAGAGTGGGTGAGGCAGAGAGAAAAGTATTCTAAGGAGTTCAAATCAGGTGGCCCGAAATCTTGCTAAAATGGTTACCTGCCAAGACCAGGGCCTCTGAGAAGATCATGGGGAACTGCAGAAGTAGGTGAGCTGGAAAAGAATAGCTGTGGGGGATTTGATCAGGATCTGACCAAGAGGCAGGGATTGCCAAGTGGCTCTAAGAGTCTCCACTACAACTGGAGAGGCGCCTGCTTCACGCAATGAAAAGGAGACGGCCTTCCCCTCCCGGATCACAACCGCTGGAGAGCCATTTTTTGGCCTGTGGAGAGACTGGGGCAAGTTCGGTAAGCGACCGAACAGGTGAGAGTTATAGGGGGAGACACTCCAGCCAAACAAGACTTCCCAGAACAGACGGTGAGAGGCTGAGAGCTCACAGGGTCTCATCACTCCTCCCTGGGAAACCAGACAAAGGGGCGCTGCTTCCGTCCGAAGTTGGCCTCCCTCAAATCACCCGAAGTGGATGTCCAGAAAGGCTTCCTGCCTCCCCTCTGCTTGTGTAGTGGGCAAGTTATCAATTTATTGCCTCTCAGTTCCAAATATACGCTTCATTGCCTGCTCTGTGATCATTCAGGTGGGCCCTCTAAGCATTTTTCCATTGCAGCAAGCACGGTGTTACACATGATCAGCATAGGACATTGGAGGGACTCGAGGAGAAAGAGGCTTCTCTTCCTACATCCAGTATACTTTCATCTGCTTCTTTCTGATCGCACTGCAAAACCTACGGAGCTGTGGAGTGTGGAACATCCGTGGCGTTCCACCCCAGCCAAGAGCCCAGACCTACAATGGCTTGACAAATTCACACCCCTAGCCTGGTGACCACCTTGTGGTGGCCCTCCTGATGGAACATGGCGTATGTTCTACACACACAACATATACACACGTGCGCACACATGGGACGTGTGCACCTGTCAGCAATCACTCTCTCTATGCTGTGGGATTATGGGTAACTTGTATTTTACTATTACATATATATGTCAGGAGTCAAGGCCGAAGAAAAGAGGTATGAATTCTCAAATGTCAAAAGATCATCTTTCTCCTGTCTTTTAGAAAGAAAACTTCCCCTGGGGCACCTGGGTGGTTCGGTTGGTTAAGTGTCTGACTCTTGATTTCAGCTGAGGTCATGATCTCACAGGGACGGAGCCCTCCATTGGGCTCTGCGCTGACAGCACAGAGCCTGCTTGGGATTCTCTCTCTCCCTCTCTCTGACCCTACCCACCCCCTCTCAAAATAAGTAACCTTTTTTTTTTTTAATTAAAGAAAGAAAACTTCTCCAAGTTAAGCTGGTATATATCAGTAGGTTAACTTTCCTCATGTAAGTGCATAGAACTATTACACGAGCTCTTATATTGGTTTGGAACACATGGAAATATACAGAAACAGAGCAGGCACTTCAAGTCTATTTACCTGCTGCCAAGGACAATAGCAGCCCACCTGGGAGGATATTGTACACAGAAAAATACATCTTGTATTTCTTTCTTGAAACTTGGGACGTGGGAGGAGAAATGAAAAGAAATATGGAATGCAAGCACATAGGAGTAATTATATATGCAAATGTGTAGTTACTTATTCATTTGGGGTGTTTCATTTGCCCTTGCAAATGTGTATTCTGAAACCACACAGGATGAGTAGTGTATACCCTGAATCTCTACCTTAATTGCTTTATTGATTTTGGCATTCCGGGAAGAAAAGCCTCAGCAAAGACAGAGGGGTGGTATGTTGGGGATGGGGTTGCATTTGTGATCATAATTGTGCTGTAATACTTGTGAAGCCCAAATTCTCTGCCCTCTTTTCCGTGGGTTAGAAATGTTTGTCTGTAATATCAAATGAATTTATTCCTTGACATTTAAAAGAAACACTCAAGTAACATAGTTTCAATGGGTTAAATCAATTTCAATTTCTGGGAAATGAAGGAGTGTGTGTGTGTGTGTGTGTGTGTGTGTGTGTGTAAATCATTTTCCAAGCCTCTTGGATTGTGCTGACACCATTGTTATTTCTTGAGAATAGATCCTTCCTAAGTCACCCACTCATATTTTGAAACTTGCCAGGATTTGAAATAACTTGATGCATTTTCAGTGCTAAAATTATCCTTGGAGGAAAAGTTCTACACACCAAACGTTACCCAAAAAAAAGGACTCTAAAAATGCTAATTTGGGGTTGTTCATGCCAGGAAGCAAGGCTGGAGAAGAAGTGAATTCATCCCTGCCCAAGTTAGGGAGGGAAAAAAATATCTGCTGTGCCTCTCGAAGCACAATTCTGTTACCATCGCAGCTTGGAAGCCTGCTCGTCATGCTGCTGTGTGTGCTCCTTCACCTCTCTTTGGCATTCTGATTCTTTAGCTAAGCAAAATGAGGAGTGAATCCAAGATGTCCACATCTGGTGAGTAGCTGGGGTGCAGGGATGGAATGCACAGTGAATAAATCATATTGTTAGCTAAGAAACTTTTTCTTCTTTTTAAGGCAGTTGTCGTAGTCTAGAAAATGCATGACTTTCTTTAAGGAAAACTACATCGCAGGAATATTCATGTATATGAAACAGTATTGGCACCACGATTTCATGAATAATTATCGCTACTCTGATTAGGATTAGAGACACTGTGGTTTAGCTAATGACTTTGATCTGGCTTTAACGAGACCGTGGCTAAGTTGTTTCAGGTATAGGTGATGGTTTTTCTAAGAAGCTTCAGTTACCTGGGCTACAAAACCCACTCATTTCACATCATGTCCACCAGGCACATAAATAAATGACCAAAATATGATGATTTAGAAGATTCATTTGATCACAAATACGGATTTTCTCTTCTAGCCTTGATACTCTGTGTTTCCTCTTTCTGGAAAAGTCCCCTCTCTCCATCTTCACCACTCTCTGGCCCCTCCCTCACCTTCCACCTTCCCTCCACCCCAGCCCCCATGCATACTTCCTTTCATTTCCCACAAGACAAACTCTTCTTCCTGATTCACTTTACGTGCCCACTGCATCCCAAAGACCAACTTAAATTAGGTGCCCTTCTGTGCTCCTTCAGCACCCCCACCTATATCAGCACTTATTAAGCTGAATCGTATCTGGTTTTCTCATCTGCCTCCTCCCGCCTGACTGGAGGGCTTCTGGAGGGCAGTGATTGATGCTTTAATCCTAGCATTTTATTCGGCACAGAGTAGACTCTCAGTAAACGATGGTCAAGAGATGTTAAAACGCTGTGCCTCACAGGATTGGCCGAAGATCCAATGAAGTGAGGCAAAGGAGATTGAGTTTCAAATGGCAAAGCCCTTTCTGAGTGTTCGATAGTTTTGACAAAATGGAATACACAAAAAAGTTGTTCTGTTGTGCTCATGTTTAAGTGGAAGTTTGGAACAGCCTACGCTTGTTACAATGAATAAAGGGAGTTGGGAAGGGAACGGATCTTTGCTCATCATTTTCCCTGTGCCGCACACTTTTTCATATATTCTTATTAATCCCTTCAGCAATCCTGGAGGCGATATTAATATCCCCATTTTATAGAGGAGGAAATTGGAGCTCATAAAGACTAAGACACTTGCCAACATCACACAACTAATAAGTGGCAGAACCAGGATTTGATCCCCATCTGTCTGCCTTCAGAACCCACGTTTGCTCTCCTGCAGGATGATGCTGTTGCAGAGGAAAGAATCTTGGGCCATTCATAATTACCTTGCTCTTTCCTATCCTACCCATCCCCCATTCCACAGATCTGGAAAAAAAGGAGGGGGGGAGGTGGTGGGAGGCAGGGGCGGGGGGAGAAATTACCCAAGGGCGAAATTGCCTAAGGCATGCAACCCAGTAGTGTCTGAGATGGGCATGGCCCAGGAATCTGCACAAGTGTTGATGCCCAGAAGCCAGGAAGGTACTGCATCTTTTGCACAGCAAAAAGAAAAGGTATTCACCCATAGGGTAAATCAGCAAATCCACAAACCACTGGAGTCTGATAGTCAAATAAGTGTATTTTTCAAGCTCTGTTTTTATCCCACAAATTAAGGAACATAGGAATTTTTGTTTGTTTATTTTTCAGGTAGCCTCCAGCCCAACATGGGGCTTGATTTAAGACCCTGAAGTTAAGAATCACATGCTCTACTGACTGAGTCAGCCAGGCGCTCCAGGGTTTAAAATTTAGAAATTCTAAAAGGGATGGTAAACAGGTGTGCCTGGGTGGCTCAGTTGGTTAAACATCCGACTTCAGGTCATGATCTCAAGGTTTGTGAGTTCAAGTCCTGGGGTCTGGGCTGTCAGTGCAGAACATCCTTCAGATCTGTCGGCCCCCCCCCATCTCAAAAATAAACATTTAAAAAAATATTTTTTAAAAAGGGGATGGTATATGTTTTCACTCTTATGTGGATCCTGAGAAACTTAACAGAAACCCATGGGGGAGGGGAAGGAAAAAAAACTGAGGTTAGAGTAGGAGAGAGCCAAAGCATAAGAGACTCTTAAAAACTGAGAACAAACTGAGGGTTGATGTGGGGGTGGGAGGGAGGGAAGGGTAGGCGATGGGCATTGAAGAGGGCATCTTTTGGGATGAGCACTGGGTGTTGTATGGAAACCAATTTGACAATAAATTTCATATATTAAAAAAAAGGGGGGGATGGTAAAACAAAGTATTATATATCCAAGAAGGGGAGGATGAGAACCATAGCACGTGTTATAACAATAGTCTGGATTATTATTAAGAACACAGTCACTTACATATTATTATATTAATTGTATTATATTATATATAATGTTATATGTATTATTATAATCATGATAGATACAATCAGGGTAGAACAAAATCTTGACTATGATATATAATTAGTGTGTCCTCACATTTCCAGTAGAAAATCTGCAGTAAGTTTGGGAAATGTTTTGTGGGTATACATGGGGAGGTAGGATTATTTTAACATCAGGCTGAAGCACGTTTGAACCTCACATGGAAGGCACCTAGCCATCACCAGAACATCCTGTGTATTCTAATAGCTAATAAAGGACCAGCTTCCTTTACTCAGGCTGCGCCTTCAGTCATGAAGGAACACACACACACACACACACACACACACCTCAAAAACTCCTATGCATTTTTGGAGGTGCTGCTCCAGTGTTATGTGTCTGAAAAGCCCTTCCAGACATACTTAGGGAGAATTAGTTACTACTGTCTCCTCTGCGTGCTCATGCATCTTTGTACATACTTCTGCTGTAGTTCCGTTTCACACTGTGCTATGGTTAATGTCCTTACTGCTGGACCAAGAAATCAACAAGAGTAAGAACTAGGTCTTAGCATCTCTCTGTTCTCAGAGGTGATCTCTGAGTGCTCTGCAGTAGGTGCTCAATAAATGTTAAGAAAGACGACCTAAAAGGAAATGTTTACTGCACTTTATACCCTCTTGCACCACTAGAGGGCAATGTAATCAAGATTACTGAACACCACTGTTGTAGTTCCAGATGAATAGATTTGTTTCTTGTTTTTGTTTTGTTTCGGCCATGCCTTTTAATGAATTCTGTACTTCAGGGTGAGCAAACATTTCACAAGTGTAAAAAGAACCCTTGAAATAGAGGCTAAGTGCTGGAGTGCCGAGGAGTCTAGGGATTAAGTCCCTGGCCTGGCAAGAAGAAACCACGGACTACAAATGGGATTAGAGATGCTCCTTAGCCCTCTCAGACGTGAAGCGGCGATCTGAAACACTGTAGCTACATCTTTTCACATTTTTACATGCTTGATCCTCCACCTTAACCCCAGGGTGAAGTTAAGCATCACTGCGTTTAAGGGAAATCTGAGGGATAAGGGAATTACATTTATGGGGTGCGTGCTGAGGGGATACAAATTGAGCGCAAATTTCAGTCTAAGCAGTTTCTACATGTCCGTTCTGAGGCATAGCAATTCCACAGCTGGTTTTCCTCCTGTTCTCATTTCAGGCCCTTGGCAGGACAAGAATTCGAGGGGCAAGTTTCTCATGAGACATCTCCTCTGTCAAATGTAATACGCTTTGGAGGAAACTCCACTCAGTGACCATTGCCGTGGTGCCAGAAGATACCTCCAGGAACCCTTTCCAGGTCTCTTCCACCACAGGGAAGCTCTCCACCCTTTCAGCTCCCATAGGGTTTGTTCCCCGTGAGAGCCCCCGTCACACTCCACCTTGTACTGTATTTATGCGGGTACCTGCGTCTGCCCCCCTCTAGACTGTTACTCCTGTAGGCGGGTTTCTTCATCCTCATAGTCCAAAGAGTGTCTGTTAATACCTTACATATAGTAGGTGTTCAGTACATTTTGTTTCATTAAACCAAACGGAAATGAGTTTGTGTTCCACTAGCCATGAATCTGAACCTATTTTTTTTAATTATTTAATTTTTTTTTAAGCCTGATTTTTTAAAGTCTATTTCCACTTTCTTTTCACACAGCTGACTTAGCAGCAGCACCTGTCAATTTTAAATTTGGATAGATGCTTGTTTGATTAAAAAATTTTTTATCATAAACATTTAAAACCAGTCCAAGATTTAATTAACAGTTACATACTTATTTGGCCTAACTAGTTCCTTCATCTCTATGTTTAATGGTGAGGTGTGGACAAAAATAATAGCTTTTTTTAAAAAAAAACAAACAAGTTAATAACTAATGTCCCTTTTCTTACTGTCTCCTGCCCATTAAAGCTGTGGTTTGAATGATTTAGCCAATCTAACTGCATTTCGAAATACAAACAAGTTTATTATTGTCTAATGTATTCAAAACATAAATAATTGGCAAACCATTGAATAACTGTGGTTACAGTACAGACTTGATATAATTCTAGCTCAAATCATTTATTTGTTTCAGGTTCTGTTCTTAATATTGGGCCTAATGGGAATAACTTCTAGTGGGGCTGAAAACGGAGAAACCTGATAGTTATCAAGATTAAGTAAACCTGTGTAGCAGTACTTAATAATAAATGCGTGACTTAATATAGGCTTTAAAATTTGGAAATAGCTTACAGCTTAATATAGGCTTTCAAAATGCTTCCTGTGTCTAGAGACCCTCTTTGTCTAGGTAACCAGTGGACTAGAGGCATTCTGTGGTCCCTTCTACCTTAAATATGCTGGCATTTTTCTCGACCGTATCAATTCTATGACAAGGCAAAAAATTAACACAAACTTAGCTGCTTAAGACAATACCCATTTTGATCTTACAGTTTTGTAGGTCAGAAGTCTAGGCAGGCTTGGGTGAGTTCTCTGCTTGGGGTCTCACAAGGCTGACGTCAAGGTGTCGGCCAGCTGGCCCTTCCATGGAGGCCCTGGGAAGAACCCACTTAGGAGCTCATTCAAGCTGTTGTTAGGATGCAGTTAGTTGCAGTTGTAGGGCTGAGGTCTCTGTTTCCTGGCTGGCAGTCACTGAGTCCTCTTGCTCAGCTCCTTCAGGCCACTTAAAACTCCTTCTTGTGGGGGAAGGCCACGATGGCACATGAAATCCTTCCCGCACTTGAATCTTTCTGACTTCCGCCACCAGCCAGAGAAAGCGCTCCACTCTTCAGGACCCATGGGATTAGATGAGAGCCAGCTGCATAATCACCCTATTTAAGGTCAGCTGTGCCACATAGCACAATCACAAGTGTGACATCTCATCACATTCATGGGGGCTGGCTTTCAGCGAGGGACCTCTTTGAGGATCATTTCAGAAATTCTGCCTTCCATACTGACCAATGGAATTTCCACCTCAAGCAGTCAGTCACGGGGACACCTTTGCTGCCAGACAGGAAGATTTCACCCACGCCAGAGATAAGGTTTTCAGAATCATATAAGATTATTTTATTTAATTAAATGGACGTCTTCTAAAAGTGCCTGTTGGAATTTTATAGAATCCTTTCTAAGATTGTTCTGGTCCCTTTTCCTTCATGTCATTTCCTCAGAAAACATTACCTTTTTAGGGAGATAATAGGTTAATCACAGGTACAATAAGCAGCTTCAAGTAAAAAGAACATTCATATTCATGAGGTGTCATTTACAGAAGTCTTTTTATGCCTAATCGTCTAAGATAGGGGTTAATAAACAATGCAATTCTCTTTTGGGTATTTTCATCTGCCACTCATTAAATTTTAGCATTTGGCTATTTTTATCGGCAGAGTACAGATGTGATGAGCTGGCACCTGAGGGAGGAAGATGACGATAAATGTGCAGATCACTGTTCTAGAACATTTTTTACTTTTGTGGAGTTGGAAGAGTAAAGGAACTGTTAGTTTTGTTTAAGTGTTCTCATCTGACTGTTGACTGGTTGACAGGTGACAGGTCACCTTCCACTAAGTAAACTCTACACTAAACACTACATAAAACTCATCTTCTCCACTTCACCCTGTAAGAGGCATTAACAATTGTTGTCATTGTGACCGCAGCGAACCTGGCTTTTCTGGCCTTATAAAACTAGAGTTTCATCAGCAACAATGGACAAAAGAGCCTAAAATCATAATAAGGCCATCACTAAGAATGCAGCTTCCTCCTTAGAAATGGCTTTCCAAAAGAGGTTTGTAATCATGATGATAAAAGTATATGAGTATCAAGGTAGTCATGGGACTTCTTGACTTTCACCATGAGCTTCTTTACCAATTTATTACTACTTCTATGTTGATAGCATTCCCCCCTCCCTCCCCAAGAAGATGTTCTAGTGCCATTTAGTATTTTGTCACTAAGCAAAGCTCCTGCATGGTGAAAAGAAGGGTCAAAAGAAAGAAACAATGCATCAGAATGCATTAGTACAGACCCTGAAGCCAGGAACCCCTTGAAATTCTGGAAGATGTCCTCATGTTAGCAATCCTCAAGTCACAGGATACTGTTACCTTGTAGGTGATGAAATGAGTCAGTACTTCAGCTCCCTATGAAGAAAAATACAGTAGAAATAGAGTGGACCTAGGAAGGTTTAATGCACCCTCTTTGTTTTTAGAGGAAATTTACCAGGTGAGTGCTAATGACTCTGCCTAAATAGTGATACTGGGAGCCCCAATTCCTTATCTGTCTGCCCTTTAATAATGAACTCTAATACCTGATGTGTTTCAATAACACAGGATTTACTACAAATCTTTCCAAAATGTCCTCTGTTGCTTTCTTGATCAAAATCTGATTATAACATAGTACGTTGGCAAAGCCCACAAAGGCAGAGTCTCTGTGAAGCATTTAACATTCTTCTGTTTAATAATATTTGTTGAGCCTCTGGGCCAGAAGGTTGCAAAAGGGATTCTCTGTACCTGTTCCAAAAAACTTCCAGAGGCAATAGAAATTATTAGCCAAAGATGCTTAACTTGAATCACCACCTCAATAAGAGCTGATTATTTCAATATCTCTAGTAGAAAATGTTCTATTAAGATGTTAGGCAACAAGGAGGTGCTGGATAGGCCCTCAGTAGCAGTATTTCATTGTGGCCAAATCTGAGTTTACAACATCCCAAATGGTATGCAATTCCTCAAAAGGAATAAAGTGCACCTCTATTCCTGCCACAAACATTTTTTGAGCAACTATTCTGCACTTTTTGGAGAGTAAAGACATGAATCTGCACAATTTACTAGATATGATTGTTTAATTTCCCCATCTGTACAATGGGTTTGAGTTCTACGAAACAGAATAAAGGAAACCTTATTTAAAATAGAGTCTGGACGCACCTGGGTGGCTCAGTTGGTTAAGCCTCCAACTCTTAGTTTCAGCTCAGGTCATGATCCAGGCTCAGGTCATGATCTCATGGTTTCCTGAGTTTGAGCCCCGTGTTTGTCAGGTTCTGCACTGACACTGTAGAACCTGCTTCGCATTCTCTCCTCTTCTCTCTCTCTCTGCTCCTCCCCTCACGCTGTCTTAGTCTCTCTCAAAATAAATAAACAAACTTTAAAATTGAATCTGGAGGCCAAAGGGGGGAGCGCTCATACTCTACCACTTAGTCAATCACGGATGCAAACTTGGAAGAATCCTACTTTACTACTCCCACGGGAGGAGGTAGGAAGAATTTCTCCTTGCCCAGCAACTAGCTCAGCCAATAAGAAAATACCACAATTCGGCCAATGAGAAACTGTCATTAGCCTGAACTCTCCATTTCCTCCAATGGATGTTAGTTCAAAGCAGCTGCTCCCAACTTCCTTCTTCTCTCTATGAAGTTCCTCTCTTTTGAACTCCAGACTTGCCTATGTTTTGCCACAGCTTGCATGTCCTGGATTGCAATTCCTCTGCTATTCCCAAGTAAACTGGTTGTTTTACTTTTAAAGTCAATAGTCCCTACTCTACAGCAATATTAAAAGTAGGTTCCTGAGAAGAATACATGAGCCAATCCTTGGAAAATGCTTAGCACAGCCTCTGATACCCAGTACGTGCTCATTGTTAGATTTATTAAAATGTATCACAATTCACAAAGCACTTTGTATGTTTTCTCATTTTGCCTCACAACACCCACGCAAGGATAAGGAAACTAACTCAAAGACAGAGTGATTTTGCCGAGGCCACATAATTAGTTAAAAATTGGAAGAAACAGAAAATCCACTGTTCAAAACTTCTAATTTTACTCTTTCCAATACCTTGCATTGAAATATAAAGGCACCTTTTCTAACTCTGAAGGGAAATGTTCATACTTGTACAGACGTGATTGCAATTTTTGAACTATTCATCTTAGAATTAAGACGACACATTTTACTTGATGAGGATTGTGTTTTCATAACTGAAAGAAAGGTTAAACTGATAGAAATTCAAACAGTTTACTAGTTTTGGGATCAACTAAGATGAAAACAAAACAAAACAAACCATGTGTGTGTGTGTGTGTGTGTGTGTGTGTACGTGCACACGTGTGCAAGTGTGTATACACACACACACACTGTAACAGGAATGTGTTCAGCTGCAAATGACAGAATAAGCAATTAATACTAATTTAGGCAAGATAGGGACTTGTCTCATAAAACAAGAAATTTAGATATAGGTAGTCCAAGCTGATGCATCAGTTAGTTCCACAACGTCAGGAATGTTCCAGATGTCTTCCATCTTGTGACTACACCGTCAGTGTTTTGGCATTCACCCTCATACTTGCATCCTCATGGTTACAAGATTGTAGCACCAAATCCACACATCATACACTAATTTCAGGTGGGAAAAAGGTAGCAAAACTTTGCCTAAAACACTCAGCTTACACTTCATTGGCCTAAATTGTCATATGGCCACATGTAGCTACAAGGAAGTCCAGAAAAAAAGCCTCTTCTGATTGGGCATACTGTCATCTCAAACTGAATCAGGGTTCTGTTAGCAAGACAAAGGGGAAGGATGAATAGCAGCGTCTGCCACTTTGACTTATTTTGATGTTGTCAGCAACCTTAGAACATGTAGTTTCTTTTATTTTTTAAATGTTTATTTTTGAGAAAGAATGTGAATGAGCGGGGGAAGGGCAGAGAGAGAGGGGGGACAGAGGATCTGAAGCAGCCTCTGTGTTGACAGCAGAGAGCCCGATGCAGGGCTCAAACCCATGAACTGTGAGATCATGCCCTGAGTTGAAGTCGGACGCTTAACCCACTGAGCCACACAGGTGCCCCAATTTTTTTAAGTTTCATTTATTTAAGCAGTCTCTACACCCCATGTGGGGCTCAAACTTGACTCTGAGATCAAGAGTCACACACTCTTCTGAGCCAGCCAAGTGCCTCCATATAGTTTAAGTTAGATTCATGAAAATTTGAAATAGGTGCATCATGCATGGGATGTTTTTGTTGTGCCATTGTTTTATTGTTGTTTTTTGTCTCACGAGTAGAAAACAAATCTAAAATTGGGGTTAAAGATTTAAAAGAAGTATTTACCTACCTATACTGAGGTATCTAGGGGTGTCTATGTGTGTGTATGTGTGTGTTGACATACTGCTATTCCTTTGGAAATATCGAAAGATGGAATCCAAAACCAACTTGAAACACTCCATTTTACTGCCATTCACATTTTCTTCTATGTAGCACTGGGCTAAGACAAGATGTTTGTTTCATCCACAAGTGCCGACTCCCATGAAAACCAAGGGAAAAAAAAAAACTTAAAAAAGGAAGAAATTATTGAGAGTGTTAGGCTTGTTATCAGAACTCTTTAAGATCTGCCCTCATTATCGGGGAAGGTTTGCCTGCAGACATTCTAAAGAGTGAAGTTGAGAGGCAGTAAAGCCCATTAATAAAGATGCCAAACTTTTAAAAAGTTGAGATGTGACTCCAGAGCTATGCTGTGCAATAGGGTGACCATTAGTCACATGTGGCTGCTCAAATATAAATTAACTAAAATTTACAATTCAGTTCCTCAGTCACAATACCCACATGTAGCTAGCGGCTGTCGTACAGGGCAGTAGAGATATAGAACACTCTCACCATTGCAGGAAGTTCCATTGGACAGTATTGGACTTTCAAGAAGCATTCAAGACCAAATTGTCTGAATGAGTACAGCCCATCACTCAGAGCATTTTTCTAATTCCTCTCCGAAAACTGTCTTCAAAGCTCTTACAAACCACACTAAGAAAACATCTTATTTCATTTATTCTGAGCATATCAAGAGCCTCCTTAACAACACACTCCAGATAGCGCTCCCTGAATAGCGATTCAAGGAGTAATTAGGCATGCCCCTTCTGCTCTGTGCCATGACCTACTGGGGGGAATAAATAACTAAGATGTAAGGTAATAGGTGTATAAACATAAGTATGTACAATATGCTCTTGGAGCAGAGAGAGAGAAACAATTGATTCTAATTAGGACATTAAGAAAATTATTTCTTTGTAAAGAATTCAAGTAAATGCTACACGAGCGAGGGGTTTCAAAGTTTTGCTTTGAAATTTTGAAACAAAGGGCTGATAAGAAGTTACGTATTTTGAAAAGGTCATTCCAGTAGGAATTGGAGCAAGTAAAACAGTGAGGGCAAGACCAAGTGGCAAGCTATGGAAATAATTTGGGTTAGAGGTTGTTGAGGGCCCTTACTAGGTCAATGGCCAATGGTATCTAGAAAGAAAGAACACATTCAACAGAGGTCTGATTCAAAATTCAAAGCTTCAGTTTTGCCTCTACATAAACTTCTGCAATTCTTAAAAAAAAGCCATCTTGGGGGTATTCTAAAGAATAAGTTGCACAGATTCAAAACGTATTTCAGTATGTTGTTATAAAAACAAATCAAGAAACTGTGTGTGTGTGTGTGTGTGTGTGTGTGTGTGTGTGTGTGTGTGTGTGCGGGTGTATGGATGGAGAAATTTTCTAAAGATACAGACCAAGGTCTTAGCAATTATCTGTAGTTGGGTAGGATCCAGAGTTTATTTTCTTCATTTTGCTAACCTGTACTTTCTTTTTCTATAATGACAATGTGCTGTTTATGTAATAAAGAAAAGCTATTTTTTACATAATAATTTTTAAAAGCCACAGTCATTAAACATAGGGAAGAGTTCTAACAATGTTTTTAACGACGTCAACATGGCTAAAATAGTTTCTTTCACCAAGTTTACTACTACTTTAGGACAACAGTTGAAATGTGAAAAGGATGTTTTCTTTAAAAAAAAAACACCTTAAAAAATAAAACAAGTTTACTATTTCACAGCTATACTTTCTATAATTAAGGTATTAGTTATAAATCACTCTTGAAAGACCCGTCAGAATTTACTTTTCTATTGTTCACTAGATTACTATTGTTCTGTGTAATTATAACAGAATGTTATCTATAATTAGACCTTCCATTACCTTGTAATTTGGTCCTTCCTTTTCTTCCATGGAAATAACCAGTTCTCTAACCTCTCCACTCTTCAAACTCCTAATCCCCATAGGTATAATTAATGGGCTTGGTTTTCTATCTGGATTTAGGAGGGTGAAATGTTTCTCCTGCCTCACTCCCAGTTTTTCCAAGGCTAATGAGTTTATACTTAGATGCCATCACTGTTGCACTTCTGGCTGACACTTGCATAGCCAAAAAGCATCTTCATACTTTTGTATGGAACTGCCAAAGCACGTCCTGCTCCACAACCCTCTCTCTCCCACCTGGGCCCCAGAGGCATGTTAGTGGTGATTGGGAATGAGCCCCTCAAGCCCACTAGTTCCCTGGGAGCCATCACTCTGAAGCTTTCCAGCATCCCCTTCCCTGCCTCCAACCCCCATCCTAGAGTTCATGTGCATCAAGAAGGGAAGGAGTTTTGCCTGGAGAGCAATGTACTTAGTAGGATGTAAAAGAAAACCTCAATGAATTATGGTTTGGGGTATGTAACTCACAGGTGAGTTAATCAGTGGGCTTGTTTAGAAATGGATTATCTATGTTGGTGCAGGAGCAGAAATGAAAATTTCTGACTTGCCTGGTTTCGCCAATATTTAGGCATTTTGTTCTATTGAATGGGACTGCATGTACAGACACACTTTTATTTAGTCTCACACATGAAAAGAGAAAGCATAAGGGATGTAACTCAAGTGATTTCTCATCTAAGCATTTTTATCACAAATTACTAAATCTAGTTGAAAACAGTAAGAAAGGATACTTTTCCCCCTCTGGTATGTGTTCTACCAACCTAGCTTGGCAGCTCAGAACATCTTGAATTGTAGTTAAAGGCTTCCCTTTACAAAACAACAGCTAAGTTGTTGCCATTATCAAAAGATCAGCAAGCTGGCCTGCTCAAAGTCAGGTGTGATTATATGTTCCTCCCTAGAAGGTATTTCAGAGGCTTAACAAGGAAAGAAAATCCCGAGAAAGAATTCAAGAAAAATAGGGAGAATGCCTCAAAGTGATGTCTGTATACATTATTTTCCCCCAAGGCTAATTAGCACAGAAATACTTTTTCCTATTACACTTGCCCCATACCTTTTACTAATTAACACTTAAATTGGTGATAATGGCAACGATAACTAGAAAGCCTTTCTACAAATGAGTCATAATTTGTAATTTAGAAATTAATTGAATACTAATTGTTATACTCATTACATTGGTTGCTTCAGATCTGCTTGCTACAAATTCGGGGTTTGAAAAACATGCAACTTCTGCACTTTAGTACTTAGTTATGCTACTAATTCTGAATTATGTAAAACAACAGATGACCCAAACATCATCTTTGGCTTTGTTTCAGATATATTTTTGGTTCTTGGATCTGGGTATCCCTTTATCTGACAATTCACTCAACCTCAAAGCAACAAAGCCACAACCTAAAAATCTGAAGACCTGAATGCCAAGAAATTGCCTACATTTAATAGGCAAAACAGCTCATTCTTACTCTCTCCCTTCTCTTAGATCTGCAGGTGTCCCCGCTGCTCCAGTAGACTGAGAAAAGAAAAAAGAGGGGGCGACAAGAAAGACAAGGAAATTGTCTTTGTGGTTGGGGGTGGGGGAGAGGTTGTAATATCATGATTAAAAAGCTTTCCTTTTCTGTTTGAAAGTTCTTTCCCATATTAATGATCTGACATTAAGAAATATGAGTCTACGCAGCAGCGGAGTTTGAGCCTGTCCATCTGTAACTTATAAAAGGAAAGGAACAAAGCAGGGATAGGAGGCAGGAAAGGGATGCAGGGAGAGAGCGAGATGTAGGCGCGTGGGGACGGGAAGGGAGAGGCGGATTTGGCAGTCAAAGGGGGGACGAAACGAACAGGAATGGAAAGTGTGGCCTGGCCGTCCAGCGCTGTGGTGGAGAAGGTGGAACCCACGGCGTCTCACTTCCCCCCCACCCCCAGGTTTTTCCTTTGTAGGTGGGGGCTCTCAGGGCATCTGGAAAGGATCGGTGGGCTAAGAAAGGAAAGGCTGTCGCCTGAGGATGCGCAGGCTCGAGACCGCCTCTCCTGGAGCAGGCGGGCAGGCAGGGACAAGCAGTGACCCCAAGGCTTTGTGGGCACTGGGCGGGGGAGGGGAGGGGAAAGGCCACCAGCCAGGTCCCGCGGGTCCCGGACGCCCAAGGTCAGGGCTGTCCATGCAAAGCATGTGGCCGCGCCCGCCCCGCCCTAACCAGCGCCAACTCGGGTGCTCTCTATCCCGGCCCGACCCTCTGCAGACCTCCGCTTGTCCCCCGGAGCCCAGACCCTCTAGGGCAGACCCCTCCTCGCCGTGCCTGGCGACAGTCGGCAAACAACATGGCGGCCGGCGTCGGCCGCGGCGCCTCCTCTCCCAACCCCGAGAACGGCCCGGCGGGCAGCGGCGGGCGCCCCGACCAGCAACCCGCGAGCCCGGGGCGGGGCGGGGGCGGCCGCGGCGAGCGGCGAGCAGCGGC